>NC_069510.1:35993130-36268130 GCF_027579735.1 Bombina bombina | reverse complement strand
GCCCCCTGCTGACTCACGGCCAATCGGCCACCAGCAGGGGGGTGTCAATCAACCCGATCGTCGTACTCGATCGGGTTTAATTGTGGCGATTCCTGTCCGCCTCATCAGAGCAGACGGACAGGGCTATGGAGCAGTGCTCTTTAGACCGCTGCTTCATAACTGCTGTTTCTGGCGAGTCTGAAGACTCGCCAGAAACACAGCCCTTCAAGCTCCATTCGGAGCTTGATAAATGGGCCTCTCTATCTCAATCACAAAATAAAATGTTTGGGTTTCATGTCCCTTTAAGTAGTAACCATATGCACTGACTTTACATTTTATTCCTGTTGAGAATTGTTCTACTTTACACATATGTGAATTAAATTTTCACACTCCTGCAACTGGTGGTTATTTCATATGCTATTTCAGCAATGTTCTGTAATGGGTAGAATAATTGTGCAGGGATTATGGCTACATCACTGCTAATTAAAGATATTATTCTATGAGCTACTAGCGCTTTAAAACCCAGGCCCTGATATTGAAAGGATTCTGCAGATTGGAGAGAAATTGTAGCTTAGACTTCATGAGGGCTGAAGTCACTGAATGCACAAAAGAAAAAGGGCGGAACTCTCCAGCACTGCGAGATCTCTTTCATTTATGTATGTGAAGGAGACACAAGCCCAGTGCAATATAGCACTGCATGATATTAGAGTTTTGTTACATTTACACTTTGTGCTATGCATTTCAGATTGGGTCATTTCATCATTATTGCATTTAATCCTTTCATTTTCTCTTTTATATTTTAATAAATTTAGATTTAGATCAGTGATTTTAAAAATTCTGATTACGTTTTAAAAAATTCTGTGTTACTTTTACAAATAATGACCAGCGATATCGGGAGCGGCAGATTAGGGGTTAATAGCTTTATTTAGGTGGCGGCGATATCAGGAGCGGCAGATTAGGGGTTAATAACTGTAGGCAGGCGTCGGCGATGTCGGGGGCAGCAGATTAGGGGTGTTTAGATGTAGGATTTATGTTAGGGTGTTAGGTTTACACGTTAGTTTTCTTTCCACATAAACATCAAAGGGGCTGCGTTACGGAGATTTTCTTTCCGCGATCGCAGGTGTTAGACTTTTTCTGACCCACTCTCCTCATTGATATCTATGGGGAAAGCATGCACGAGCACGTCAAAACAGCGCTCGTTTTTGGTGCGGTATGGAACTTAAAAACTCCATATCGCATGCACAAGCCGGGTTTTAAAAAACTTGTAATGGCTGCGCTATAGGGGATTAAATAACACCACTTTTGTTGCGTTCGTTAATTTCCCTATAGCGCTCAAAACTCGTAATTTAGGTGAAAGTTATTTAGATTGTCATGTTCTATCCAACACATTTAAAGGAACAGTAAACACCTTGTAATTGTAAGATATTTCTGTTGTGTTGCTATAGAAAAATATATCAGCCAAGTCATCCATTTTTTTTTTTATTGAGGTATTAAGATAAACATTACAAATACACATAGAAATAGTACGCAGTACATAGATTGTTGCAAGTTTACAATGCGTTTGTCTTATCTGATACAAGCAAGTGTTTCTGAAAACAAAACAAGACTCAGCCTAGGCATTATTCAGAGCAAAGGTTTACAACCCATAATACTATGTACAAATAAGTGTTTCTGAACAAAACAAAACTCAACCTTGATGTTACTTAGAGCGATATTTTACAACATAAAGTAAGTAAGGTATTGTATATATAATATATATGTCAGCCATAAAGAGTCAGGCCAGGATTAGGCCCAACTGCTAGAGTGATAATTGACACACACACTAGCACACTGAGAGAAAACACAGTTAGTATGCAGGAAAAGAAAAACTGAGAACTCACAGATGATGCAGGGTCACGGAACAGTTTCTTGATGAGAAGTAGGAGTACAAAGTACAGAAACTAAAAAGCAGACTGAGGATATTTTGTTAGAGTGGTCAGGCAAAGCAGAGGTCATTATCACTTTAAAGCAGGAAGCGGATGATCCGTTAGAGTGGTCAGGCAAAGCAGAGGTCAGTATCACTTTAAAGCAGGAAGCGGATGATCCGTTAGAGTGGTCAGGCAAAGCAGAGGTCTGTATCACTTTAAAGCAGGCAGAGGATGATCCGTTAGAGTGGTCATGCAAAGCAGAGGTCATTATCACTTTAAAGCAGGAAGCGGATGATCCGTTAGAGTGGTCAGGCAAAGCAGAGGTCAGTATCACTTTAAAGAAGGCAGCGGATGATCCGTTAGAGTGGTCAGGCAAAGCAGAAGTCAGTATCACTTTAAAGCAGGCAGGGGATGATCCGTTAGAGTGGTCATGCAAAGCAGAGGTCAGTATCACTTTAAAGCAGGCAGCGGATGATCCGTTAGAGTGGTCAGGCAAAGCAGAGGTCATTATCACTTTAAAGCAGGAAGCGGATGATCCGTTAGAGTGGTCAGGCAAAGCAGAGGTCATTATCACTTTAAAGCAGGAAGCGGATGATCCGTTAGAGTGGTCAGGCAAAGCAGAGGTCAGTATCACTTTAAAGCAGGAAGCGGATGATCCGTTAGAGTGGTCAGGCAAAGCAGAGGTCAGTATCACTTTAAAGCAGGCAGCGGATGATCCGTTAGAGTGGTCAGGCAAAGCAGAGGTCAGTATCACTTTAAAGCAGGCAAAGGTTGATCCGTTAGAGTGGTCAGGCAAAACAGAGGTCAGTATCACTTTAAAGCAGGCAGAGGATGATCCGTTAGAGTGGTCAGGCAAAGCAGAGGTCAGTATCACTTTAAAGCAGGAAGCGGATGATCCGTTAGAGTGGTCAGGCAAAGCAGAGGTCTGTATCACTTTAAAGCAGGCAGAGGTTGATCCGTTATAGAGTGGTCATGCAAAGCAAAGGTTAGTATCACTTTAAAGCAGGCAGAGGTTGATCCGTTAGAGTGGTCAGGCAAAGCAGAGGCCAGTATCACTTTAAAGCAGGCAGAGGTTGATCCGTTATAGTGGTCATGCAAAGCAGAGGTTAGTATCACTTTAAAGCAGGCAGAGGTTGATCTGTTAGAGTGATCAGGCAAAGCAGAGGTCAGTATCACTTTAAAGCAGGCAGAGGTTGATCTGTTAGAGTGATCAGGCAAAGCAGAGGTTAGTATTACTTTAAAGCAGGCAGAGGTTGATCCGTTAGAGTGGTCAGGCAAAGCAGAGGTCAGTATCACGTTAAAGCAGGCAGAGGTTGATCCATTAGAGTGGTCAGGCAAAGCAGAGGTCAGTATCACTTTAAAGCAGGCAGCGGATGATCCGTTAGAGTAGTAAGGCAAAGCAGAGGTCAGTATCACTTTAAAGCAGGCAGCGGATGATCCGTTAGAGTGGTCAGGCAAAGCAGAGGTCAGTATCACTTTAAAGCAGGCAGAGGTTGATCCGTTAGAGTGGTCAGGCAAAGCAGAGGTCAGTATCACTTTAAAGCAGGAAGAGGTTGATCCGTTAGAGTGGTCAGGCAAAGCAGAGGTCTGTATCACTTTAAAGCAGGCAGAGGATGATCTGTTAGAGTGGTCAGGCAAAGCAGAGGTTAGTATCACTTTAAAGCAGGCAGCGGATGATCCGTTAGAGTGGTCAGGCAAAGCAGAGGTCAGTATAACTTTAAAGCAGGCAGAGGTTGATCCATTAGAGTGGTCAGGAAAAAGCAGAGGTCAGTATCACTTTAAAGTAGGCAGAGGTTGATCCATTTGAGTGGTCAGGCAAAGCAGAGGTCAGTATCACTTTAAAGCAGGCAGAGGTTGATCCGTTAGAATGGTCAGGCAAAGCAGAGGTCAGTATCACTTTAAAGCAGGCAGACGTTGATCCATTAGAGTGGTCATGCAAAGCAGAGGTCTGTATCCCTTTAAAGCAGGCAGCGGATGATCCGTTAGAGTGGTCATGCAAAGCAGAGGTCCGTATCACTTTAAAGCAGGCAGAGGTTGATCCGTTAGAGTGGTCATGCAAAGCAGAGGTTAGTATCACTTTAAAGCAGGCAGAGGTTGATCCGTTAGAGTGGTCAGGTAAAGCAGAGGTTAGTATCACTTTAAAGCAGGCAGAGGTTGATCCGTTAGAGTGGTCATGCAAAGCAGAGGTTAGTATCACTTTAAAGCAGGCAGCGGATGATCCGTTAGAGTGGTCAGGCAAAGCAGAGGTCAGTATCACTTTAAAGCAGGCAGAGGTTGATCGGTTAGAGTGGTCAGGCAAAGCAGAGGTCTGTATCACTTTAAAGCAGGCAGAGGTTGATCCGTTAGAGTGGTCAGGCAAAGCAGAGGTCAGTATCACTTTAAAGCAGGCAGAGGTTGATCCGTTAGAGTGGTCATGAAAAGCAGAGGTCTGTATCACTTTAAAGCAGGCAGAGGTTGATCCGTTAGAGTGGTCATGAAAAGCAGAGGTCTGTATCACTTTAAAGCAGGCAGAGGTTGATCCGTTAGAGTGGTCAGGCAAAGCAGAGGTCTCTATCACTTTAAAGCAGGCAGAGGATGATCCGTTAGAGTGGTCAGGCAAAGCAGAGGTCTGTATCACTTTAAAGCAGGCAGCGGATGATCCGTTAGAGTAGTCATGCAAAGCAGAGGTTAGTATCACTTTAAACCAGGCAGAGGTTGATCCGTTAGAGTGGTCAGGCAAAGCAGAGGTTAGTATCACTTTAAAGCAGGCAGAGGTTGATCCGTTAGAGTGGTCAGGCAAAGCAGAGGTCTGTATCACTTTAAAGCAGGCAGCGGATGATCCGTTAGAGTGGTCAGGCAAAGCAGAGGTCAGTATCACTTTAAAGCAGGCAGAGGATGATCCGTTAGAGTGGTCATGCAAAGCAGAGGTCAGTATCACTTTAAAGCAGGCAGCGGATGATCCGTTAGAGTGGTCAGGCAAAGCAGAGGTCTGTATCACTTTAAAGCAGGCAGCGGATGATCCGTTAGAGTAGTCATGCAAAGCAGAGGTTAGTATCACTTTAAAGCAGGCAGAGGTTGATCCGTTAGAGTGGTCAGGCAAAGCAGAGGTTAGTATCACTTTAAAGCAGGCAGAGGTTGATCCGTTAGAGTGGTCAGGCAAAGCAGAGGTCTGTATCACTTTAAAGCAGGCAGCGGATGATCCGTTAGAGTGGTCAGGCAAAGCAGAGGTCAGTATCACTTTAAAGCAGGCAGCGGATGATCCGTTAGAGTGGTCAGGCAAAGCAGAGGTCAGTATCACTTTAAAGCAGGCAGAGGTTGATCCGTTAGAGTGGTCATGAAAAGCAGAGGTCTGTATCACTTTAAAGCAGGCAGAGGTTGATCCGTTAGTGGTCATGAAAAGCAGAGGTCTGTATCACTTTAAAGCAGGCAGAGGTTGATCCGTTAGAGTGGACAGGCAAAGCAGAGGTCAGTATCACTTTAAAGCAGGCAGCGGATGATCCGTTAGAGTGGTCAGGCAAAGCAGAGGTCAGTATCACTTTAAAGCAGGCAGAGGTTGATCCGTTAGAGTGGTCAGGCAAAGCAGAGGTCCGTATCACTTTAAAGCAGGCAGAGGTTGATCCGTTAGAGTGGTCAGGCAAAGCAGAGGTCAGTATCACTTTAAAGCAGGCAGAGGTTGATCCGTTAGAGTGGTCAGGTAAAACAGGGGTCAGTATCACTTTAAAGCAGGCAGAGGTTGATCCTTTAGAGTGGTCATGCAAAGCAGAGGTTAGTATCACTTTAAAGCAGGCAGAGGTTGATCCGTTAGAGTGGACAGGCAAAGCAGAGGTCCGTATCACTTTAAAGCAGGCAGAGGTTGATCCGTTAGAGTGGTCATGCAAAGCAGAGGTCTGTATCACTTTAAAGCAGGCAGCGGATGATCCGTTAGAGTGGTCAGGCAAAGCAGAGGTCAGTATCACTTTAAAGCAGGCAGCGGATGATCCGTTAGAGTGGTCAGGCAAAGCAGAGGTCAGTATCACTTTAAAGCAGGCTGTGGATGATCCGTTAGAGTGGTCAGGCAAAGCAGAGGTCAGTATCACTTTAAAGCAGGCAGCGGATGATCCGTTAGAGTGGTCAGGCAAAGCAGAGGTCAGTATCACTTTAAAGCAGGCAGCGGATGATCCGTTAGAGTGGTCAGGCAAAGCAGAGGTCAGTATCACTTTAAAGCAGGCAGCGGATGATCCGTTAGAGTGGTCAGGCAAAGCAGAGGTCAGTATCACTTTAAAGCAGGCAGAGGTTGATCCGTTAGAGTGGTCATGAAAAGCAGAGGTTTGTATCCCTTTAAAGCAGGCAGAGGTTGATCCGTTAGAGTGGTCATGAAAAGCAGAGGTCAGTATCACTTTAAAGCAGGCAGAGGTTGATCCGTTAGAGTGGTCATGAAAAGCAGAGGTCAGTATCACTTTAAAGCAGGCAGAGGTTGATCCGTTAGAGTGGTCAGGTAAAACAGAGATCTGTGTCACTTTAAAGCAGGCAGAGGTTGATCCGTTAGAGTGGTCGGAAAAGCAGAGGTCTGTATCACTTTAAATCAGGCAGAGGTTGATCCGTTAGAGTGGTCAGGTAAAACAGAGATCTGTGTCACTTTAAAGCAGGCAGAGGTTGATCCGTTAGAGTGGTCAGGCAAAGCAATGGTCAATGTCCCTTTAAGCAGGTTTAAGGATTCAGCAGCAGAGTAGTCAGGCAAAGCAATGGTCAAAGTTAATAATTAGAGAGGTAGTAGGCTAGCCCCGCTTAGTTAAACAAAAGTGCAAACAAAACAGCAAACAATTTCCTTATACGATGGGGGGGTAGGACATATATGTATAACCTTGCAGCAGAGGTATAGCATGTAGAAACCTCTTGATTAGAACGCAGAAGGAAGGAAGAGAATGATCCAACAGACAGACATAATTTTACATAATAACCTTACTCAGGTCCCAGCTGCTAAGCAAGCAATACAGAAAAAAATGTAATATTTAAAGGGACAGTCTAGGCCAAAATAAACTTTCATGATTCAGATAGAGCATGTAATTTTAAACAATTTTCCAATTTACTTTTATCACCAATTTTGCTTTGTTCTCTTGGTATTCTTACTTGAAAGCTTAACCTAGGAGGTTCATATGCTAATTTCTTAGACCTTGAAGGCCACCTCTTTTCAGAATGCATTTTAACAGTTTTTCACCACTAGAGGGTGTTAGTTCACATATTTCATATAGATAACACTGTGCTCGTGCACGTGAAGTTATCTGGGAGCAGGCACTGATTGGCTAAACTGCAAGTCTGTCAAAAGAACTGAAATAAAGGGGCAGTTTGCAGAGGCTTAGATACAAGATAATCACAGAGGTTAAAAGTATATTAATATAAATGTGTTAGTTGTGCAAAACTGGGGAATGGGCAATAAAGGGATTATCTATCTTTTAAAACAATACAAATTCTGGTGTAGACTGTCCCTTTAAAGGTATATATAGTCAAGTACAAATGTAACACCAGGGCATATTAGCAGATGTGATGGAAAAGGAGGTATTAAAATTAAAATAAGCCATATAGTGTGAATAGTAGATCCGCTGCCGGGCATGGGCCCAATATTCATAAAAATAAAGTGTTACCAAACACAGAGCTCTAATTTATAAGTGAAAAGACCTTGTGAAAAGCCAAAGGGCAGACAGAGTACAAAAATAAAGTCTTTACTTGTATTAAGAATATTGAAAGGCACAGAGTAAATATACCCACAAAAATAGGTAATGGAACTACATTAGCCTTGCTAAACAATAGCCTGGTTCTGAGTCAATTAAATACCTTAATCTACTACTGTCATTGTAATCCAAACATAGCAAGGAGCACAGCAATTATAACAATGTCTTGCAACGTAAATATAGATATATTTGGCCTTCTTTGTAAGCAAGCCAAGACTCCCCTCTAGTGGTGAAATCTAGCAATTACATCTTATTATTGGAGCAACATAAATGTTAAGTTTGATTCTATAACCGCGCAATTTGTGTGGGTTATTATAGGGGTTAAAAGTATATATAAAAATTAGCTATACTTTTACTTGAAGGGAATTTTTTTTTTAAAGAAGCTGGAGTTATATATGCATAGAAAAATTTCTCTAAGCTCTTAATGAAGTAAATAAAATAAGAGGTTACATTTTTGCAGCAACTGTCAACAAGGATATAAAGGGACACAGAAAACATTCAACATAGAAACACAGAAAATAGCTGGACCTTCGAAATCAGTTTGTATAAAACAATGCTACATTATGAGATCCTGCACCAGGGCACGGGCCCTATGCCCATCGGCAGGAAAATCAGTTAAATTAAGAGCTAGATAAGTCCATGTTATAGACTGTTCCATGTCCCCAGCATGGTTATTTAAATGGTCCTACGCTGGAGTTATCCGTGTTTGCAAGATAGTACACTTAGCTGCAGACCTGAAAGAGACTCTGATAGGGAAGTTCCAACAAAGCAAGTGGCATACTGTGTATGTCAAATCAGCCATCCGACAAAACGTGTTGCAATAAACAAACTCACGTATTTATATAAGGAAACAAAGAGTCTAGTGTCCCAATCTCATGCAAAACTGCAAGATAATAATAAAAAAAAAAGAAGAAAACGTGCTAGTATGAGCAAGCTTTAAAAAACTTTATGCAAAGTCCTCTTGTAGATTGGATGTAAAGTTACTTTATCCCATTCCGATTCTGGGGAGTTTTAAAGCAAGTTCTTCACGCTGGCTGAGTTGTTGTGAGAGCCCAAGAGCATTTTACAACATGCACAGCTTAGGACGCCTTGAAGTAAAGGCTGGTATCATTTTGTATGAGATCAACTTTGCAAAGGCTTCTCCCGTGTCCCACAACTCCCTCTGCACAGTTTTAGGAAAGACAGGCATAATCTGAAGGTGCGCAGGGCTAGTCTCACACTCTGCAAGCCATTCCTTCATGAAGGAGGGCTCGGTAGCAGTATAGACATCACACTTGAACTGCTCATGCTGAGGCACTGGCTGGAATAATCCGCTCAATGTAGGTAACAGTCGGTTCTCACATACCTCAGAGTCCATGCTGTTATCCGGTAAGCGGTCAGACACTTCTCCCTCCGTAGTGCGACTAGACCATATAGGTGCTTGCTGAGTTCCACCCTGCACTCTAACATTATGTAAGGGCTTAAAATTACTTGCGTGGCTGCGGCTATCTGTATCAGACCAACCTGAAGCTCTAAGAGCTGGCGTTGGGGCGTAGTGATCTTCTTGCGGCTGTCTGAGGCTCTTTAGGTGCAGGCTGTAAAAATTTGGATGTTGGTAAGCCTTGCAGAGTGTATTTGGATGACAAATTGCTGCTGATAGACGAAAATGCCAGGGTTAGTTCACGCTCCAATTTTTGAAAGTGGGCACATAGCAAGGATTGTACGCTACACTCCCAGTCAGAAGCCATGTTTCTTAGCCTCCACGTGGGAGAGGAGCCAGCAACTCCCGGTTAGGCTGATCACTAGGCAGGCTAATATCCAGCTGTTCTTTTCACCTCATAATTATTTTTGAATGTCCCCAAGTTTCTCCAGCCCTTCTTAGTATCCAGAGATGTCTGTGTGGTATATTTGTGATGGGTTGACGGTCAATTTGAGGGAAATTATAAACTATTTAAGCGGAGCTGAAGTAAAGTGCGACCAGTCAGATCCCAGGCTGGCTCCGCCCCCGGAATTGTGGGTTCTGACATCTGTATTTTGTCAAGCTCTAGTCTGTGATGAACAGATCCAATATGGATTCTAAACTTGAAAATAAAGATAAACTAAGAGCTATGGTAAATGATCAATAGCAGGAGGCTATAGGGTAACATGATGTAACTAAAGGGATATGAAACCCAATTTTGTTCTTTCATTATTCAGATACAGCATGTTCTATTTTACTCACATTATCAATTTTTCTTTTTTCTCTTGGTACCTTTATTTTAAAAAGCAGGAATGTAAGCTTAGTACCAGATCCATTTTTGGTTCAGAACCCTGGGTAGCGCTACATTTAGTCACCAATCAGCAAGTGTTACCCAGGTTCTGAACCAAAAATGTGCCGGCTACTAAGCTTACATTCCTGCTTTTTCAAATAAAGATACCAAACAAAAGAAGAAAAATTGAAAATTGGAGTAAATTAGATGGTTGCTTAAAATTGTGTGCTCTATCTGAATCATGAAAGAAAAAATGTGGGTTTCTCCTGCTCCCTACAATTATGCTTTTAGCCGTTGACTGTCTGTAATTCCTCTAAGATGCAAAGTCCACTATGATTCAGCAGATCTACAAGAAGATGCATTAGAGAGAGGACCGCCCCCAAGGTATCTTCATAAAGACTCACTTGCTGAAGTACAAAATATAAGAAACCAGCAGAGGTTTCTTGGGTGTACAGTATATTTGTGCAGTAATCAATAAGTAGTGCACTAGTTTACATTATAAGTCCTTGAATATGACTGTGCTAAAATAACATGCTTATTGGGTTACCCAGAATATGTATCAGACCATTGTCAGCTATATCTTGTAAATGTGCCCTGGTTACTTTAGTTGTCGTATCCTTTTAGATACTGGCTACTTTGACACTGTTAGGGCAAAAGAGTACAAGAAGCGCAAAAAGAACTTAAGTAAGCACAATAAATCTCCAGACAAGAGTCAAAGGCAGTGGCAGTCTGAGTCCCAATCAACAGGCAGATATGTCCAAGTTTGCAATGGACCGCCGAACACAAGCCGGCGTCTGACGTCATTGTAGAACACAGGATCCGGAGCGTCCCCCTTTAGGCCTAAACCTCTCAGGCTGTACAAACTGTCAGTGAATACGAACAACAATTGACGATATCCCTACGCGTTTCGTCCGGAACCTATCCTGACTTCTTCAAGGGCACAATTAGAATAGTTATTTGACACTGTGTAAGGCCTAATGAAAGTCTTTAGCAGAATTTTTTTCAACTATATTATATTACAATTGAATAATGCTTTGGCTATTTAATATAACAATTGAATTTAATAAGCTAATATGTTTGCCGATTTTTTATTCTTAAAATAATTTAATTTCATCATTTTAATATACAGGTATGAAGTTAAAAAAATATAGTTTCTGTATATATGTAACTATCTAGTCCAGAATAAGTTATGATACAGGTAACTATAAATATTTTATGGCTGCCTTATCTTATGGTGCCCTCATGTAGGTCAGGCTGTGGTCATATATTGACCATGAAAAGGTAAGTGTCACAGATGTCCCATACCTGAACTTTTAACGGGGACATAAAATTGTAATTTTAACAATTATTATAATAATAGGAAATTCAGTTTAAAATGTGTGTTGTATAATGTTATCAGGGAAGGTCGGAGCTTCAACATTAATAAAACAATAAGTCCAGCAAGCTCACTACCTCCCCTGGATGTTTTAAGTATTGAGAGGGCGTGGGAATACCAAGAATCTCCAGCCAGGCAAACTCAATGTTAAACTCCATAGAAAGTAGACACTCATTTCATTGGCTGAAACACATTGTTTTGATTGGTTCTGTTTTTGCCAAATCAAGAGTCAAGCTATGGACCAATCAGGAATTGCTGCAGTGGACTTTGACTTTCTGCTATTGGCTCGCTTATCATCAGGTTGCTATTTGTTCACAGTGCCTAAATTCTGGCTGCAAACTGTTAAGTGTCTAAGAAAGGGTTCAAATTCAGTAATATGGACTTTCCAGGATATAATTATCATTTGTATCACTGGGATGAATGGGTTAATATCATTTTGTCTGAATGAGCTAACATCACTTAAGGTTCCTGATACACTGAGAAGGCTGTGGCCCACAGATCTTGGCTATAGGAGGCCCTGTCCACTGGAGTGAGTGGTGCAGAAGATTGCTGGAGTCTCCCTGCTGGAAGCTGGTCCTTTTCTGGACCCAGGAAGGCCACCATGACTGCAAGACTGATAGCTCCTCCCTCCAGCAACCACTGGCAACACCCACCCCATGACAATAAGGTTTGGATCAATATACATCTGTAGATCCATATATAGCTGGTGATATTATTTTGTTATCCCTGGAGACTATTTTGTTCACTTTCCTTTAGAGTATTTTAAAAATAGAAAAACATCACAATATTATTAACATGACAGTTTTGGAAGATATGCACTTTTAATTAACACAGTTGCTTATAACTCACAGATGACCAATTTTATTCAACCAGACATTTAGTAAAAAAAAAACCAATATATAAATGTAAGAGATTTTTAGCTCAGTTTCACAAGGAAACAAAACATAAACAGCCACAGACAAGGTAAAACATAGCAGCACATTTCTAAGTTTTTTTTTTTAAAACTAGGAAATGAAGTGAAAATGCACACAAGCAGTCAGTTATTGCTAGCAACAGTCCAGCAATGAAATAGTGACCCGTGACTATACTGCAGCATTTAAATCTCATGCTCCCTAATATTACAGAGGCTAAATGTTGCCTGTGGTTATATTGCTTTGAAGGGGCCTATTTATCAAATGTCTGTCCGACATGATCTGATCAGCGGATCATGTCTGACAGACATCGCTGAATACGGACAACATTACACTCTCCGCATTCAGCATTGCACCAGCAGTTCTTGTGAACTGCTAGTGCAATGCCGCCCCCTGCAGATTTGCAGCCAATCGGCCGCTAGCAGGGGGTGTCAATCAACCCGATCGTTTTCGATCGGGTTGATTTCTGGCAATTGCTGTCCACCTCCTCAGAGCAGGCGGACAGGTTATGGAGCAGCGGTCTTTAGAGCGCTGCTTCATAACTGGTGTTTCTGGAGAGCCTGAAGGCTCACCCGAAACACGGGCTTCCAAGCTCCATACAGAGCTTGATAAATAAGCCCCAATATCTGTTACTGGTCAACAATAGCAAGAGAACTAAGCGAAATTGGTAATATAAGTAAATTACAGCTCGATTACGAGTTTGTGCGTTCGTCTTTAAACGCTGAAAATATGGCATTTTCAGCGTTAAAACAGCAATGCAGCCATTACAAGTTTTGTCGGTATAGCTCTACCGCAAGCCTTTTAGCCTGTAATGCAACGTCAGTACCGCACTCCTAAAAATGACGTTTTCAATGAGATAACCATATCGCTGGTATTACGAGTTTTTCTTGGAGGTTAAAAAGCGAGCAGTACACCCTATACCGACAAGATCCGTACCGCCATCTTAAGTCAGTAGTTATGAGTTTTACGCTACAAAGCTGTAACATAAAACTCATAACTAAAGTGTTAAAAAATTCACTAACACCCTTAAACTACCTATTAACCCCTTAACCGAGGCCCTCCCGCATTGCAAACACTACAATAAATTTATGAACCCCTAATCTGCTGCTCCCGACATCGCCGCCACTAATAAAATGTATTAACCCCTAAACCGCCGCCCTCCCGCAAACACTATTTAAATATTATTAACCCCTAATCTGCCGTCCGCCTACACCGCCGCTATAATAAATCTATTAACCCTTAAACCGCAAGTCCCCCACAACGAAATATACTAAAATAAACTATTAACCCCTAAACCGCAAGCCCCCACAATGAAGTATACTAAAATAAACTATTAACCCCTAAACCTAACGCCCCCCTAACTTTATATTAAAATTACAATTTCCCTATCTTAAATAAAAATTAAAACTTACCTGTCAAATTTAAAAAATTAAGTTTAAACTAACAAACTAACGGCTAGATTACGAGTTTTGCGTTAGGAGTGATAAACTAGTATAGTAGTGAACAACTATTTACTAACTAGTCTACCTAGTTAAAATAAATACAAACTTACAGGTGAAATAAAAATAAAACTTAAGCTAGCTACAATATAACTATTAGTTTTAAATAGGTATTATTTAGTTAATAATTGTAAGTTTAATTTAGCTGTATTTTAATTATGTTAAAGTTAGGGGGTGTTAGGGTTAGGTTTAGGGGTTAATATAGTTTAATTTAGCTTTTTGCGATGTGGGGGGCTGGCGGTTTAGAGGTTAATAGATTTATTTAGTGGTAGTGATGTGGGAGGCCAGAGGTTTAGGGGTTAATAACTTTAGTATAGTGGCAACGACATTGGGAGCGGAAGATTAGGGATTAATAACATTATGTAGGTGGTGGAAATATCGGGAGCGGCAGATTAGGGATTAATAACATTATGTAGGTGGCGGCGATGTTGGGGGTGGCACATTAGGGGTTAATAACATTATGTAGGTGGCAGCGATGTTGGGGGCAGCAGATTAGGGGTGTTCCATGATCGCAGGTGTTAGTTTTTTTTTGTCAGCTCTCAACAATTATGTCTATGTGGAAATCGTGCACGAGCACGTCAAAGCAGCGCTTGTTTTCGGTGGGGTATGGAGCTCAACACAACCATATTGCCCGCACAAGCCTGCTTTTTTAAACTTGTAATCGCAACGCTATAGGGGTTGAAATAACGCCGCTTTTGTTGCGGTCGTTAAAATCCCTATAGCGCTCAAAACTCGTAATCTAGCTGTTAGAAAGTTATTTAGATTGTCATGTTCTATCCAACACATTTAAAGGGACAGTAAACACCTTGTAATTATAAGACATTTTTGTTGTGTTGCTGTAGAAAAATATATCAGCCAAGTCGTAAAATTTAAAAAAATAAATTAACATCCTTTTTATTGCAGTTATTTTTCAATATCCAAACTACACCCACTATTTGTCTTATTTAAAGGAGCCAATTAGGGTTTTAGTCTACAGACAACAAGGTTAACCACAGCCAAAAATGAAAGTGCAGGGCTCCAGATTAGCCAGGAACGTCTTAAGGGTTAAGGATTCTGGGAGGAGGCGTGAGTGTGGGGCTGAGAGTTAGATTTGCAACATTGTTGCAGATCTAAGGGAGGGGACTCTACTCACGGTTAAAAAGGGGTTCCTGGGAGTTTTAGGCCCTCTTTCTGTTCCGGATCATCACAGATTTTCATGTAGCTGAAAGTTCCATTCTGATTTCTCATCATGGATAGGTCTCGCAGGTCTTCTCTTCCTCCTCTCTGGTTCAGGGATGAAGCTTCATCTCCAGGGCGCAGAACACCTAGGGAGAGATAAGTGATTTGGATATTGTTCTACCTTCCCCCAGGGCCCAAGGGCCTTCTCTGAGGCTAGGCCATTGTTCACTTCAGACTCACCTGCCCGGGACATCAGGAGGGGGATAGAACACCCAGCAGATGCCTCTGCAGGGGTTTTAGTTAATCAAGATACAGATTTTAGGCCCCCTCCTGACACCTTAATGAGGGCTGAGGTCCATGCTCCATCTGGGCATACTACTGGGCCTGGTCCTGCGCAGGATGTCATTGTGGCCTGCCTGGGAAGTAATTCTGGGGTTGGGGGTGGATTTAGCAGCTGTTTTTCCTTAGGCCCCTCTAAACTTGGGGGCGCTGCAACAGGGACAACTAGCTAACGTTTGGTTGCTGGTGCAGTCCCTCTCTGCAGCCTTGGGTCCGGTATTTGCAGGCCTAGGGCCTTCATCTTGCCCAGCCACTTCCATCCCTTCTTCTTCTACCACCCCACTGCCTCCGGTTCCTATAACCCCTAGCCCAGAAGAAGCATCTACGGCCCCTCTGCAAGCGATGCCTGCTTCTAGCGTAGGGCCTACACATGGTACAAGCGGAGTACTGGCGCTGACTTCTTGAAAAAGCCCCAAGGAAGGGGGGAAACGCGTTGAAGTTTGGCCCACTGCTCTACCCTTTTTTACACAAAAAAAGAACTGTCATATCTCAAGCGTGAATTAAAGACGCTTGGTGAACTCTGCAATTTGAGCGGATCTATTTGGACATATTCCAACTCAAGCGTGAATTAAAGACGCTTGGTGAACTCTGCAATTTGAGCGGATCTATTTGGACATATTCCAACTCGAGCCCAGCTGATGACGACCGCACGCAAAAACTTCTAAAACGTAAGCGGAGACGTCACTAACACAGCCAAGAGGATTTGATACAGCCGCACCTGCACCGTACCTGTCAGCCTAGAGGACAGTGGTAAAGCAAGCGGTCCGCGAGAGGAGAGTAAAGACCCAAAGGATTCAAGCTCTGACAAGGGGATTTCCCACTTCACTCTATCATTATTTGCACGGCTCCTGGTAGCCATTCGCACAAACGGATATTGAGCCGGCAACTTTCAGGTACCCCTCTCATATGTGAGCTTGATCCACTACTCACCAGAGCAAGATCAACTACATATGAGAGTGAACTGTTCACATTTCCTACAGCAATCCTGCTTGATATCTTCCACTATATATGTGACCGGTCATTTTTTCTAGCCACTGTCTGTATATATAGACCGTAGTTTTATTGGGCAGCAAGCACCTTTGTTCCCATTGGCAGCTATTTTTTCTGTGTTTTATATTATATGTACTATTTTTAACTGGACGTCCAGTCAGCTAGCATTTCTTGGTATCTGCTTTATAACAGTCTGTCATTTTTTTCATTTTATATTCACTTATGTACATAATTACATTTAGGTACTTTTAGCTCTAGCTAGAGCAATATTACTATTATTGTACTGTGTGTTTTTTATCTAGGATTAGCGTGCTACCAGTGTTTAAGATATTTCCAAATACTTACCTATTGTAATTTGCTTGTTTGAGCTCATCCTTAGAGCTAGGTATTTATATCTGTCAACCATCACACCAGACACTACGTGTGCATTCTTATCCTACTTTTATCATATTGTATTAAATAAATGTGTATCTTTTAAATCGTTAACACTCTGTCTTGATTTATTAACTTTGATTTCACTTGTGGATATACTCCACTTATAATTTATATTTATACCTTTAGTAATAACTTACATATTACACTACACATTCCCCAATCCTATATCTGGGTGTATTTAATCCCCCATACCTATTGAGAATTACTCATTTAAATTTGGGATCACATACCTTAGCTGTCAGCGCCAGTACTTCTCTTTTCTCTTCATTCTCTACTACCCTTTGGTCCTTGTGAGAGGGACCATCTTTGTACTTGGCTGGTAGAAATAAGCGCTGATTCTTTCTTTTTTCCCTATGGTACAAGCGGCACAGGTTTTTACCGCCACACACCCTTTGGATGTGGGGCCCTGCCGCCCACCTTCATCCAGGAGTTTTCATTCCTAACCAGCCTCCTCCAATGCTCCCCTGAGCATATTAACTTCTGCCGCGTATGCAGTGACAACGGCTTCTCTGGTCGCGGCCGTGGCTTCGCCCCTGACGTACTTCCGGTGGGTGGGACTTCCGGTCTGGGCTAGGAAGGGCGAAGACGCATTCAGTCGACGGCTAAGAGAGCAGTGAAGAGGAACGCTCTCTCTGCATCCCTATCTCCTCAAGGTAGGAGGGGGGATCTGGCCGTAGGGGTGGAGGGTCATGAGGGGCGCAGCGTGGGAAATATGCGCGGGCATAGCTGCTCAGTTCAAAACCTATGTTGGGAAAGGGTGGCTGGCAATATGAGCCCTGGGTCTTTTGGCCTAAGGGACACGGGGAGGTATCTTGGCATGGACAGGAGATAGGTCATATAGGGCCAAAATTAGGTGACATGCCTAGAAATATGCCAGCAGCACAGGCATTTAACGCTCAAGAAGGTAACAGAAATTATGAATATGAGACTAATGCATGGGGGCCTGTCAGTAGGTTGTATGCGGGAGGGGCACAGTTTAGGCAGGCTAGGGAACAGGAAGGTACCAGTTCAAGCAAGTATGGCATGAGTGTGGGTGCAAGTGCGGGTGGTACCTCTATTTCCCTGGCGGCGGGAACTCCTCTCCTTTCTATGTTCCCACAGATGAAATCTCAAGACGTGACATGCTCAGGATCCAGGGAGGTAGCAGTCACGTCTCCACCGGTAGCATTGGCAGCACCTTCCATGACCAGAGAAGCAGCCAGGATATCAGCTTCGGGGACAAGTCGAGGGGGACAGCAGCCCATGGAATCTGGTGATCAAACATTGGTGTTAGGCACACATGATGAAGGGGATTCCAGCTCCTCTGGGTCTAGTTTGGAGAGCGACAGTGCATTGGGCCTGCATAAAAAAGGGGAAAACGCATGTATAGAATGCTTAGAACTTTGGTGTCCGATAGGAATAAGGCGCACAGTCAGGGCAATGCGCATTCAAGCGATACAGCATTAGTGCCAGATAGTGTGGCGCCGGCAGAGGGAGTAGTCATGCAGGCAAACAATAGGAAGTCAGCCTTGGAGGGATATTCGTTTTCCTTTACTATGCATTCATTGTATGAACACTTAAAGTCAAAGATGGTAAAGAAAATACATAGCAGAAAATATGTGAATATATTTGAACTCTCGGCAGAGGCACAAAAACAAAAGGAAATGGCAGAGGATGGGACGGGCCCTAAAAAGATCAAAAGGCCTGCATCCACGAGGCGTGGGTGAGATGTTTAAGGGTGCTGGCCTCTTGTTATCTAGCTAGATGGCCGGACCAGGGGGCAGACATCCTTAAAGGGACATGAAACCCAAAAAATTTCTTTCATGATTCCGATAGAGAATACAATTTTAAACAACTTTCCAATTTACTTCTATTATTTAATTTGCTTCCTTCTCTTGTTATCCTTTGCTGAATGGTTTATCTATGGGTATGGGGCAATTCTAGGAGAGGTTCTAGTTGCTGATTGGTGGATGCATAAATATACCGATTGTCATTGGCTCATGAATGTGTTCAGTCAGCAACCAGAAGTGCATTGCTGCTCATTCAACAAAGCATACCAAGAGAACGAAGAAAAATTGTTAATAGGAGTAAATTAGCTTAAAATGTCATCAAAGAAAAAATTTGGGTTTCAAATCCCTTTAAGTTTCAAGATACAATTAACACTATCACATAAGTTACCAGAGGAAAATGGCAGCGAATCCAGCCCTATCATTTGGTGCAATTGATTTGTCCTTATGGTCAAAGCTTGGGCAGGAGGTGGTGACAGCGCCTCCTCCCGCTCAGGGCACTCAGCCCTTTCGGTCGGGGCTGTGTGCTCATAGAAAAGGGTGGGAGTGCTGGAAATACCAAGACAAAACGTGCAAGAAGGGAACAGCTTGTTCCATTCCAACGCGTATGTCGATATTGCAGGGGCCCGCACCCGGGAGTTAAATGTTGCAAAAAACAAGATTAGCCCGGTGAGCTTGGTGGCAGAATTGCTGCTTTCCAGGATAAGGGAAGGCTTTATTATTCCCGCAGGGAGTTGGGTAAAAGGATCTCGAACTCATCGCAACTTAAAATCTACCTATCAGTTTCCAGACGCGGTGCGTAAAAAATTGAGTAAGGAGGTGGGTTTGGGTCGCATGGCAGGCCCGTTTACACATCCGCCGATAGAAGGTATGGTAGTGTCTCCGTAAGGGGTGGTGCTGAAGAAGGAAAAAGGCAAATTTTGCCTTATTTAGTACCTCTCATTCCCGAAAGGAAGTTCAGTAAATGATGCCATATCACCAGAATTGAGTTCAGTTCAATATTAGTCGTTCGAGTCAGTGGTTGATATCGTGAGGCATGCGGGCATAGGGGCTCTGATGGCAAAGCTCAACATCAAATCAGCTTTCAGACTACTTCCCATTAATCCGGTGTCTTTTTAGGTTAATGGGCTGCTATTTTGACGTGAAACACTACGTGGATATGTGCCTCCCCATGGGATGCTCGATTTCGTGTGCATACTTTGAGGCATTCAGTTCATTCCTCCACTTGGCAGTAGTGTAGTATACGTGATCAGGTAGTATTGTCCATTATCTGGACGATTTCCTGTTGGTAGGGGCTCCAAGTTCCACTCAGTGTGCGAGCTTGATGGAGGGCATGACTGTCCTCATGAATACATTCGGTGTTCCTCTCGCGGCGGACAAATCAGAGGGCCCATGTACCCTTCTGACTTTTCTTGGGATAGAGATAGACTCGGTGGCAGAGTTCTGTCGGTTATCTGAGGACAAACTGATACGGTTGCTACACGGTGCGTAGTACTAGGAGAGCTCAGTGTATGTCGGTGCGTGAACTTCAAATCTTGCTTGGGCTTTTGAACTTTGACGGCCGGGTCATTCCTATGGGGCAGATTTTCAATCGAAGATTGGAAGCGCAACTGGGAGGGTCTAAGCCCCAAAAGGCAAGGATAAGAATCTCAGAAGAGATGAGAGACGATTTGGGAGTATGGGAAGTGTTTCTTTTGGATTTTAATGTGATTTGTATATGGAGAACACCCGCGGAATCAAATCAGTCGCTGCATCTGTTCACAGATGCAGCGGGTTCCGGGGGTACGGGGCAATTCTAGGAGAGGAGTGGAGCACAGAGGTGTGGCCTTCAAATTGGGTTCAGACAGATCTGACCAGGAACTTGTGTTTCCTTAAACTGTTTCCCATAATTGAGGCAGTAGAGTTATAGGAAGTTAAATTAGCGAATAAATCAGTGATTTTCTGGTGCGATGACCAGAGCATGATTTTCTCTATCAATCGCCTGTCTGCAATCTCCCAGTGTGGTCAGGCTTCTTAGGCATTTAGTACTCCATTGCATGCAGCATAATATTCATTTTGCAGTAAAACACGTACCAGGGGTAAAGAACGTTATGGCTGATGCACTGTCTAGGGGGAGGTTGGATGAATTTAAAAAGATTGCCCCTTGTGCCTCTCTGGCAGCTTGCATTCCCTGGGAATACGTATTTTCCCTAGTTAAGGCTTCATTGGCTCCTGCGACTTGGAGGGCTTACGTGAGGCATTGGAACGAGTGGCAGGCGTTCTGCGGGAGCAAACATATCTCTTGTCACGAGGCTTCTCAGGTAACACTCCTGGAATGGCTGGTTTGCCTTCAAACAAGGGCAGTTAGGAAGTCATTAGTACAAGGAAGCCTGGCTGTGTTGTCTTTCTTTAATAAGCTGTTCCAGTTGAGAGACTTTACATGGCGCCCTGGGGTTTAGTGAATTGGTTTCCCCTTTTAGAACCTCCACACAAGCAGAAGTTCAGAAACAGTATGTCTTTCAAGATTCTGATAGAGAATACAATTTTAAACAACTTTCCAATTTACTTCTATTATTTAATTTGCTTCCTTCTCTTGTTATCCTTTGCTGAATGGTTTATCTATGGGTACGGGGCAATTCTAGGAGAGGTTCTAGTTGCTGATTGGTGGATGCATAAATATACCGATTGTCATTGGCTCATGAATGTGTTCAGTCAGCAACCAGAAATGCATTGCTGCTCATTCAACAAAGCTTACCAAGAGAACGAAGAAAAATTGTTAATAGGAGTAAATTAGCTTACAATGTCATGCTCTATCTTAATCATCAAAGAAAAAAATTGGGTTTCAAATCCCTTTAAGTATCAAGATACAATTAAGACTATCACATAAGTTACCGGAGGAAAATGGCAGCGAATCCAGCCCTATCGTTTGGTGCAATTGAATTGTCCTTGTTATGAGCTGCTTATTCTATTTTCATTATTTTATATGTTTAACCAAACTTTTCCTTTTCTTTTACTGAACTCTTCTCTGAAACTGCAGATATATTACTTCTGTATTTTCCAATAAGTGATGTATCTTTAACAACTTACTTTTAGCCTAATAAGTATGTATCAGTACATCTTAAAGTTATGGCTTCTCCCATACATTGTTTTCTAAATATCTGAAACTCAAGGTAAAATCCAAGGCTTCTCTGTACAGTATCAACTTCTCAATCCAATTAGCCAACTAGCCTCTGGTCACATTCCAAGAAAACATATCTCTCAAATTTTAACATAGAGGACCTGTTTTTTTTCCCCTTTCCTAGTAACCACTAATCACGTGAGATTTATTGGCCAATCATTATCAGCCAATTAGCTCTCTGCTTTGTAAGTTACTGTAATAGTATAAAAATGCATGGATATGAAAATGTGTTAGTCTTGCGTTACTGTTTTTTGTGCTGAGACACTGTTGCAACAGTGTAATAAAGATTACCTCTCCTGAGGTGAGCCCTTGTTTGATAAATATCTGGTCTGGACCTCTTTATTACTGCACCTGAGACGAGCTCACTCATGACAGTAACTTGGCGACTCTGGTGGGACGTGCTTCAGGTCGACCTTTCCGTGCCTCCCTGGCTGGGAACCAACATCTGCGCGCACCCATCTGATTCAGGTCTATAGCTTACCTGTGGGAGGTTTTGTCTTGTTGGCCAGGGAGTCCCGGGGGGCGATAAGGCAGTACGTCCTGAGGAACAGACCACAAACAACGGACACAATCTACCCCTTGGACCATTCTGTGAGTGTCTTCTTGTCTTTTGTGTTCATGTACGTGTAATATATGTTGTGGGTCTTTTACCCTGTTTTTGTTTTATATACTGGATCACTATTAAATTCAGTGGGACATCTGTCTGGCAGTTAAACACCATTAGGGTGCCAGCCCACTATAAAATAAAGTTTCAGGTGGTAGGGATTTTACAGAGGCAGAAATAGTGATCCAAGACATATTGTGAATTTGTGACTTGAGACTATAGTGCTAATCTCTCCCGTTAAGCAGGGACTTTGAGGTATTGTCCGTCCGGTAACTGCAGGGACTTGACTTGACTATAGTGCTAATCTCTATAGTTTTCCTATACTCTCAGCCTTGATCCTGAATTAAGGTGGCCGAGATTTGGGTCCTTTGAGCTCCCTAAATTAATTGCCCTCCGCAATCTTCTGGTTGATATATGCCCTGGCCAGATGGACTACTATTATGTTTTTGAGAATAGTAGGGTTGCTGACGTCAAAACCCAAATGAAAATGTGTTTTCTGTGTTACTAAAAGTTTCATGTATGTTAAAATTACGTAAGAATAAATGCTGGGAGTGAAATATTTGAGGTATGCGAGTTGATATGAATTTTGTGTACAATCGCTGCAAAAGAAAGCTGGCCTTGATGTTTGATGCAGGCTGGAGCTGTGTGTGTGTGTATCAGGGATTCTTAGCTAAGAAATTTGACGCCGTAATGATTTGCTTGTTATTGCTGTAACTTGGTTTTAAAGTCATATGTATGTTTTTAATTTTGTGCGCCAATAATAGCATTTTTTTTTTAGTTTTAAGTGATATTTGTTTTATGTATGGGCTGATAAGAGATTTAATGTGTTTCCATCTGTTTGAGACATATAAAATATATGCAAGTGAAGTAACTAAGGACTTTGAAAGTGCGATGGTGTGTGGGATTTTTGTCACGCTCTAGTAAATATGAGAGTTTTACTGGTATATGATTAATGGGTTAAGTATGTTTGTGGAAAAGATAAAATAAGGTAAAAAAAACTTGTCTTGTTTGCCATTGGAGTTCTGCTTCTTTGCTGTATTATGGACTGTGTGTCATTAGATGTATGTATTTGCGTCTGTTTCTTTTGCAATAAATATTTAAGTATATGCAGGTTGTGATGCAGTAGGGAGGTGGAGTTTTAATGGTAAATAAGACAATAAGGTTGAATATGTAATATGATAAATGGTCAGCCCTTATGGGGACAGTACACTGTAAAATTGTTTTTATATTAATGTATTTTCAATGACTTGTTATACAAGCTGCATAGTATAAAATGTAGGAGAAATTGCATTTGCATGTTTTTTTGTATATATATATGAAGTAGCTGGTTGTATGCTTTCAAAACACAGTTATTGCAATGGGTTGAATTTTAGATAATAAGAATATCTCATTGTGTTATATTTGTCTGTAAAATCGGAGCTCAGTGCTTAGACAGAGCAATGGAAAATTGTCATTTTATTACTTAAAGGACCAGTTCACTCATGGGAGTTCATGAGCAGCAATAACACTGGATTAACAAGAAAAGAAGATAATACATAAAATGTAGTAGTTTGTAAAATATATTATTTTATTTTTTTTGACATTTTTTATCTTCTTCTTTGCAGTTCAGCTAAATGTCCCTGGAATGCCCTGATAAAAGGGCAGTGCTACAATGCTCTATTACCCCGCCCCATGGCCAATCAAAGTTCTTTAGTAAATGATATGCTAAAGACAGTAAACCTCCAATGTGCACACACAATCGGCAGCTAACAAAATAAATTTAAATATCACTCCCCACACTTTATATTTAACTGTCTCTGGGAGCATAATAATTGCATAAGACCTGGATGATTTTCTATATTTTCTTGTGCAGACCTTTCCTTGTATATATAGATAATATAAAATCTGTGAGACTAGCAATGGGGAAAAAAAAGAGTTACATTTGCTTTCCAGCTGATTGTGAGGCTTCATGCCAATGTGGATTTGACTTCTGAGTTGAATACATACAGTTCTGTGTAAAAGTCTGTTCTAATACAGGAGTGGAATTGCATGTTGCAAACGTTTTTATTTTGTTTTTTTTAAGTTGCAAACTGAGAGATATCACTGACCTGAATGTATTCAAGCTCTAAAAAAAAACTGCTCACTGCTCAACACGGAGTCAGGGGGTGGAGCAACTGCTATGCACAGAAGGCAGGGAAAGAAAAAAAAATATTTAAAGGGGTATAGGCAAACTGATATAAAATCTGAGATTTCAAAAAATATTTACAGAGAAAGAAAATGAAGTTTATTGTATGCTCAGCACTAGTATATTTAACTATGTCAGCAGTTTCAATTAAAAATTATTTTTAATTTGGGTAAACTGTCCCTTTATCTATCCTGCACCCCACTGTGAGTGTGGTTTCTTATGCTGGCTTGTTTACTTAGGCTGATTGATAGCTGAGACTCCAGTATAAAACTTTTACTATAGGTGGGAATACCACAGGCTAAATCAGCTATTTCAAATACCAAAATAAAGGGCAAAGGAGCTTGTACAGGGACATTGTTTACACATTTATGTGCCACACGCAGTACACCTCTTACTCAATCAGACAAATACACAACATTTTTTTAAACCAACGTCTCACTAGGTATGAGACATTGCTTCTTGTACCTTCTAATATCACTATCATCCACTGTACCTCTCTCAACCCAGCAACTTTGTTACCTCTGCCTGATGATGGTACCCCACACTATGACTGTTTATCTGTATCTCTCTTTTCCTCGAAACCAAGGGATGACCTCTCTGATGTGCCTCTACCTAGCCTGGATTGGACACTGTTCTGTGATGGAAGTTTGAGGATGGTGAATGTTTCTGGTGTAGTCATGACAGATTCTGTTATAGAGGCCAAGCCCCTCCCATCTCACTACAGTGCCCAAGCGGCTGAGCTACATGCTTGTCAGCTCTCAAAGGACAGGTCAGTATACATTTACACTGATAGTAAATATGCTTTAGGGATTGTATATGCCACTGGTCAATTATGGAAATTAAAGGGTTTTCTAACTTCTGCTGGTACCCAAATTGCCAATGCACCACAAGTTTCTGCACTCCTTGACTCAATCCATTTACCCACTTCCATCCCTGTCATGCATTGCAAAGCACACACCCACTCACAGGAACCCATTTCACTTGGTAATAGTTATGCTAATCAAATTGCTTAGCATGCAGCTTCTCTGCCATTTACACTACATTGTCTTCTCTTTACACTTCTCTTCCTGAACAAACTGTTCACCTCTGGACTGTTCTTGGTCTTACCTGTGACTCTTTTGGTATCTGGTCCACTCCAGATGGATGCCCTGCTCTACCTCAACCGCACCTCTCTCATATGCTATCCTTTCTGCATAACCAAACACACTGAGGTACAACACAACTTGCTGAAACCCTTAACAGACAGTGGTTTGCCCCCCCCCATCAAGCTGCAAAATGGGTTGTATTGAATTGTGAGACGTGCTCAATTCAATCCAAGGGGGGAACCTAAAGGCCCACCAGGCGGATGCCCATGGGCATTTCAAACTTTTGAATGTTTACAAATTGACTTTTCTGACATACCTCCCTGTAGGGGTTTCAAATATTTACTTGTGATAGTGGACCAACTTACTGGATGGGTTGAGGCCTTTCCTACAAGAACTGTGAAAGTCCAAGAAGTTGCCAAGTGAATGCTAAAAGAACTCATACCCAGGTTTGGCCTCCCCAGAGTAATTGAATCTAACAGAAGAACACATTTCACAAGTAATATTATTCAGCAACTGACATTAGCCTTAGGCTTTACTTGGCATCTCCATACCCCTTGGCATCCAGAAAGCTCAGGCCAAGTGGAAAGAAAGAACCAGACCCTAAAACAGACTATTGCTAAAATTTGTTCTCAAGCAAGCCTTAAATGGGTAGATGCTTTGGCCCTAGCACTGTATAGGACTCGCACAAACCATAGGGGGACCCTCAAGCTCTCACCATATGAGCTGTTGTTTGGTAGGCCACCTCTCTTGTATAGTGCCAACACCTTACACCTGCCTGACCTTGCAGTAGGTGATGTATAATTAACTGCCTATCTTTTGCAACTGCAAAAGCAATTACATTCTCTCCACAGACATGCCTCTCTCTCTAAGCCCTTGCCATTGGATGTGACTGCACACCCCTTCCAGTCAGGTGACTCCATTTTGGTCAAGACATATCAAAAGAAGCCACTGCAGCCTCTCTGGAAAGGTCCCTTCCTGGTTTTGCTGACTACTCCAACAGCTATCAAAATTGCTGAGGTCGACTCTTGGATCCACTACTCCAGGTGTAAAAGATACAGCCCAGACAAAGAAGCAGCCTGCAACAAGCCAAAGAAAGAAGAAGCTGGGGCAACCAAGGCCTCTGAAGAAGGGGTAGCTAAGACCCCTGACAATGAGTGGTTAATTCAGACCCTTCCTGGTTTGAAACTCAGACTAACCAGAAATAGTAAAATCCCACTATCTGAATGAGTGAAACTGAAAGATCTGTCTTTCTAACTCTTATTTTCATTGTCTCACTCCTCTGTTGATATCTTGAGTAACATCCCTCAATATGTCTCCTTTGTTTTGTGTCACACTTTTGACCATGCTATCTTACTCTATTTCCCAATATGTGTCTTCTGGTCGGTGTGTTTGTCCTAACCCCTTTACTAAATACTCTTGTTCTGGTAACCTTGTATCTGTGGCAGGTTTTCCTCCTACTACTAGCTGCCCTCAACAAGTAATTATACTCAAAGTTTGTATTTAAAGGTCCTAAGGGGTTTGTTATCCAGTCTATTTGCATAGCCCCACTAGTGAATGTGGTTTGAAAATTATGAAGTGGGTAGCTGAGAAACGAAAGTCACCCCTTCTTGCTTGACGTTCCCCTGTAGCTACCTCTGCCCCAACCCCTATTTACCCCCATGATTCTTTCCCCCATAATGATAATTTACCTAATGCCCAATTGTCCACAGAGAACTATTCTTTAGGTGAATGGGGACTAAACTCACACGTTGTCCTACTCCAAACTATAGCCAATCACACGAGGGCAATTGTTATATTTGTGCTCGCATTCCCACTCATCATAAGGGGGTATTTCTCTTATGGGTATTAATGTTGATTTTTTTACCTTTGATTTGTCTACTTTTATTCCTCCAGGTACACCATTGTTCAACCTATCAGGTAATTTTATCTCTTTGGGAGGCACCTCATATGGTACTATCTGCAGGGAAATTGGCCAAGGTACGGTGTGGTTGGGTGCCTCCCTATGTGAGTATGTAATCTCCAGTAATGGCACTCATTTCCGGCTGGTAAATTCCTCTGGTATGATCCTAACTGTGAATCATAATCTCACTGCAATTTTTTGTTTCCTCCAGGGCCCCAATTGTACTTTTGTTTCCCCATCCCTTGTACAATCTTTCCTCAGCAGACCACCCCCTGGGTTGTATTGGATATGTGGACAGAAAGCGGTGTCAGTCCTCCCTTTTAACTATACAGCCATCTGCTTCCTGGGTGTGGTAACCCCAGCCATCCGTGTTGTCCCCACGCTGCCCTTGGTCCCAATTCGCAATAAACGTGAATCTGGAAGCTCGCTGCCCCCCCTTGTCCAACAGTATGCTGGAGATTCAACTGGTCGAGCTATCCTCCCGGCCGTTGGTGTCTACCTGAATCATCAGGACATCATCATGTTATCTGTGATACTACAGACCTTCATGAATGAGAGTGCAGGAGTTGTTCAGAGTGTGGCCCAAGAGTTGAAGCAGCTTAGACAACTAGCATTGCAGAATAGGATGGCCCTTGATTACCTCCTGGCTTCCCAAGGAGGGGAGGGGAGGGGAGGGGGGGGGTGAAGTCTTGTGAGCAAAGAATGTTGTACCTATGTTACTGATCAATCACTTAATTTGAGCCACCATCTCACAGTTATTAGGTCCCTATCCCAGGATGTCCAAGATGTGATTGATAACAAATTTAGCCTTGGAGGTATTTTTAACCATCTCTTTGATTGGCTACCTAATTTGGGATGGTTACGCTCCCTTTTTCTGTATAGCATTGTTATTATAGTATGCCTTATACTGATGTGTTGCTGTATACGTGTACCTGGTCTAATCTCTACATGCAAGAATGTTTTCACTGTGTCTCATTCTTCTCCCAAATACTTGTTTCCCTCTATCCATTTTGAATCTCCCCACCATGTTGAGATCTCTCTTGACCCACGCCTCCAGAGAGACTGGACCCTCATTCCTCTTGAGTTCACCTACTTCTCTCCTACTCTATGTCTCTTTTGACCTCTTGATCTTACAATGTTATTGCCTAACCACCAGCTGTGCCCTAAAATTCCCTGTTTTATCCCTATGCAGGATGCACTACGTCCCGAGGATCGTCTAGAACTTTCCTACATTGGGAAACTGGCCACAGAGAGACCATGGACCATCATCTACCTTGATGGCCACCCCGGTCGTAGCCTGTATACCCATACCCCACTCCTTTTTCCCTCCCTGGTGGTTTCTATTTCTTCATTGTCTTTCTGTATTGTTTTAATTTGCCTTCATATTGCATTGCCTTATACTCATACTCTCTATGTTTCCTTCACAGGTGCAGAATTCCTTCACTTCCCAAACATGCCATGACACTGAATGACAACCCACTATTCGCCATCAACTCTACAAGAATGATGGGGATTGTTAATTGTTGTTAATGAATCTGGGGGGGGGATGTTTCTGCACTATGTCATGTCACACACATATGTCATGCCACACACATATACAACATAGGAATGTTAGGTAGTTGTCTACTCCACCCAATGGCGACTAGCGTCCGGGAATAGCGGAATAGTCTCCTACCTAACAACTTAACTCCTACCTTGTTTTTGCTTACCCTCTTGTAGTCCTGTGAACCATCTTGGACGGGAGCACCCATGTACTAATAGCATTGTGATTGTCAAACCGCCATGAGCCACATTGAGTTTTTGTGATCGCAGCACTTTGACGTTTGCGATCAAAGGGGGGAATGTTATGAGCTGCTTATTCTATTTTCATTATTTTATATGTTTAACCAAACTTTTCCTTTTCTTTTACTGAACTCTTCTCTGAAACTGCAGATATATTACTTCTGTATTTTCCAATAAGTGATGTATCTTTAACAACTTACTTTTAGCCTAATAAGTATGTATCAGTACAACTTAAAGTTATGGCTTCTCCCATACATTGTTTTCTAAATATCTGAAATTCAAGGTAAAATCCAAGGCTTCTCTGTACAGTATCAACTTCTCAATCCAATTAGCCAACTAGCCTCTGGTCACATTCCAAGAAAACATATCTCCCAAATTTTAACATAGAGGACCTGTTTTTTTCCCCTTTCCTAGTAACCATTAATCACGTGAGATTTATTGGCCAATCATTATCAGCCAATTAGCTCTCTGCTTTGTAAGTTACTGTAATAGTATAAAAATGCATGGATATGAAAATGTGCTAGTCTTGCGTTACTGTTTTTTGTGCTGGGACACTGTTGCAACAGTGTAATAAAGATTACCTCTCCTGAGGTGAGCCCTTGTTTGATAAATATCTGGTCTGGACCTCTTTATTACTGCACCTGAGAAGAGCTCACTCATGACATCCTTATGGTCAAAGCTTGGGCAGGAGGTGGTGACAGCGCCTCCTCCCGCTCAGGGCACTCAGCCCTTTCGGTCAGGGCTGTGTGCTTATAGAAAAGGGTGGGAGTGCTGGAAATACCAAGACAAAATGTGCAAGAAGGGAACAGCTTGTTCCATTCGACGTGTATGTCGATATTGCGGGGGCCCGCACCCGGGAGTTAAATGTTGCAAAAAACAAGATTAGCCCGGTGAGCTTGGTGGCAGAAAATCAGCCGTGTCTGGGAAGGGCAGTCCTTGAAACTTGGTTAGCAGGGTACCCAGACTGGTCAGTGGCAGAATTGCTGCTTTCCAGGATAAGGGAAGGCTTTATTATTCCTGCGGGGAGTTGGGTAAAAGGATCTCGAACTCATCGCAACTTAAAATCTGCCTATCAGTTTCCAGACACAGTGCGTAAAAAATTGAGTAAGGAGGTGGGTTTGGGTCGCATGGCAGGCCCATTTGCACATCCGCCGATAGAAGTTATGGTAGTGTCTCCGTTAGGGGTGGTGCCGAAGAAGGAAAAACATAATTTATGTAAGAACTTACCTGATAAATTCATTTCTTTCATATTGGCAAGAGTCCATGAGCTAGTGACATATGGGATATACAATCCTACCAGGAGGGGCAAAGTTTCCCAAACCTCAAAATGCCTATAAATACACCCCTCACCACACCCACAATTCAGTTTAATGAATAGCCAAGCAGTGGGGTGATAAAGAAAGGAGTAGAAAGCATCAACAAAGGAAATTTGGAAATAATTGTGCTTTATACAAAAAATCATAACCACCATAAAAAGGGTGGGCCTCATGGACTCTTGCCAATATGAAAGAAATGAATTTATCAGGTATGTTATTACATAAATTATGTTTTCTTTCATGTAATTGGCAAGAGTCCATGAGCTAGTGACATATGGGATATCAATACCCAAGATGTGGAGTCTTCCACTCAAGAGTCACTAGAGAGGGAGGGAATAAAATAAAAACAGCCATATTACGCTGAAAAAATAATCCACGACGCAAAAAATAAGTTATTTTCCCTTTGAAAAGAAAAAAACTTAAATCAAAAGCAGAAGAATCAAACTGAAACAGCTGCCTGAAGAACTTTTCTACCAAAAACTGCTTCCGAAGCAGAAAATACATCAAAATGGTAGAATTTAGTAAATGTATGCAAAGAGGACCAAGTGGCTGCTTTGCAAATCTGATCGACTGAAGCTTCATTCTTAAAAGCCCATGAAGTAGAGACTGATCTAGTAGAATGAGCTGTAATTCTCTGAGGCAGGGTTTGACCCAACTCCAAATAAGCTTGATGAATCAAAAGTTTCAACCAAGAAGCCAAGGAAACAGCAGAAGCTTTCTGACCTTTCCTAGGACCAGAAAATAAAACAAATAGACTAGAAGTCTTCCTGAAATTTTTAGTAGCTTCCACATAATATTTCAAAGCTCTTACCACATCCAAAGAATGTAAGGATCTCTCCAAAGAATTCTTAGGATTAGGACATAAAGATGGGACAACAATTTCTCTACTAATGTTGTTAGAATTCACAACCTTAGGTAAAAATTGAAAAGAAGTCCGCAAAACTGCCTTATCCTGATGAAAAATCAGAAAAGGAGACTCACAAGAAAGAGCAGATAGCTCAGAAACTCTTCTAGCAGAAGAGATAGCCAAAAGGAACAACACTTTCCAGGAAAGTAGTTTAATGTCCAAAGAATGCATAGGTTCAAATGGAGGAGCCTGTAAAGCCCTCAGAACCAAATTAAGACTCCAAGGAGGAGAAATTGACTTAATGACAGGCTTAATACGAACTAAAGCCTGTACAAAACAGTGTATATCAGGAAGTATAGCAATTTTTCTGTGAAATAAAACAGAAAGAGCGGAGATTTGTCCTTCCAAGGAACTTGCAGACAAACCCTTATCCAGACCATCCTGAAGAAACTGCAAAATTCTAGGAATTCTAAAAGAATGCCAGGAGAATTTATGAGAAGAACACCATGAAATGTAAGCCTTCCAAACTCTATAATAAATCTTCCTAGAGACAGATTTACGAGCTTGTAACATAGTATTAATCACTGAATCAGAGAAACCTCTATGACTTAGAACTAAGCGTTCAATTTCCATACCTTCAAATTTAATGATTTGAGATCCTGATGGAAAAAAAACGGACCTTGAGATAGTAGGTCCGGCCGTAATGGAAGTGGCCAAGGCGGGCAACTGGACATCCGAACCAGATCCGCATACCAAAACCTGTGTGGCCATGCTGGAGCCACCAGCAACACAAAAGACTGTTCCATGATGATTTTGGAAATCACTCTTGGAAGAAGAACTAGAGGCGGGAAGATGTAAGCAGGTTGATAACACCAAGGAAGTGTCAGCACATCCACTGCTTCCGCCTGAACATCCCTGGACCTGGACAGGTATCTGGGAAGTTTCTTGTTTAGATGAGAGGCCATGAGATCTATCTCTGGAAGCCCCCACATCTGAACAATCTGAGAAAACACATCTGGATGGAGAGACCACTCCCCTGGATGTAAAGTCTGGCGGCTGAGATAATCCGCCTCCCAATTGTCTACACCTGGGATATGTACCGCAGAGATTAGACAGGAGCTGGATTCCACCCAAGCAAGTATCCGAGATACTTCTTTCATAGCTTGGGGACTGTGAGTCCCACCCTGATGATTGACATAAGCCACAGTTGTGATATTGTCTGTCTGAAAACAAATGAATGGTTCTCTCTTTAGTAGAGGCCAGAACTGAAGAGCCCTGAGAATTGCACGGAGTTCTAAAATATTTATTGGTAATCTCGCCTCTTGAGATTTCCAAACCCCTTGTGCTGTCAGAGACCCCCAAACAGCTCCCCAACCTGAAAGACTCGCATCTGTTGTGATCACAGTCCAGGTTGGGCGAACAAAAGAAGCCCCTTGAACCAAACGATGGTGATCTATCCACCATGTCAGAGAGTGTCGTACATTGGGATTCAAGGATATTAAATGTGATATCTTTGTATAATCCCTGCACCATTGATTCAGCATCCAAGCTGTAGAGGTCTCATGTGAAAACGAGCAAAGGGGATTGCGTCCGATGCTGCAGTCATGAGACCTAAAACTTCCATGCACATAGCCACTGAAGGGAATGACTGAGACTGAAGGCGCCGGCAGGCTGCAACCAATTTTAAACGTCTCTTGTCTGTTAGAGACAGAGTCATGGACACTGAATCTATCTGGAAACCTAAAAAGGTGACCCTTGTCTGAGGAATCAAGAAACTTTTGGTAAATTGATCCTCCAACCATGTTTCCGAAGAAACAACACTAGTTGATTCGAGTGAGATTCTGCAGTATGTAAAGACTGAGCTAGTACCAAGATATTGTCCAAATAAGGAAACACCGCAATACCCTGTTCTCTGATTACAGATAGTAGGGCACCCAGAACCTTTGAAAAGATTCTTGGAGCTGTTGCTAGGCCAAATGGAAGAGCAACAAATTGGTAATGCTTGTCTAGAAAAGAGAATCTCAGAAACTGATAGTGTTCTGGATGAATCGGAATATGAAGGTATGCATCCTGCAAGTCTATTGTGGACATATAATGTCCTTGCTGAACAAAAGGCAGAATAGTCCTTATAGTCACCATCTTGAAAGTTGGTACTCTTACATAACGATTCAAAATTTTCAGATCCAGAACTGGTCTGAACAAATTTTCTTTCTTTGGTACAATGAATAGGTTTGAATAAAACCCCAAACCTTGTTCCTGAAGAGGAACTGGCATGATTACCCCTGAAGACTTTGAATCCTACTCGATACCCTTGAGAGACAATGCTCTGAATCCAATGATTTTGGACAGATTTTATCCAAAAATCCTTGAAAAACCTTAATCTGCCCCCTACCAGCTGAGCTGGAATGAGGGCCGCACCTTCATGCGGATTTAGGGGCAGACTTTGGTTTCCTAAATGGCTTGGATTTATTGCAATTTGAGGAAGGCTTCCAACTGGAAGCAGATTCCTTGGGAGGAGGATTGAGTTTTTGTTCCTTATTCTGACGAAAGGAATGAAAACGGTTAGAAGCCTTAGATTTACCCTTAGGTTTTTTATCCTGAGGCAAAAAAACTCCTTTTCCTCCAGTGATAGTTGAAATAATAGAATCCAACTGAGAACCAAATAAATTATTACCTTGGAAAGAAAGAGATAGTAATCTAGATTTAGATGTCATATCAGCATTCCAAGATTTAAGCCACAAAGCTCTTCTAGCTAATACAGCTAAAGACATGGATCTAACATCAATTTTGATAATATCAAAAATGGCATCACAAATAAAATGATTAGCATGTTGCAGTAAGCGAACAATGCTAGATATGTCAGAATCCAATTCATGTTGCTCTAAATTTTCCAACCAGAAAGTTGATGCGGCCGCAACATCACCCAAAGAAATAGCAGGTCTGAGAAGATGACCTGCATATAAATACGCCTTCCTTAGATAAGATTCAAGCTTCCTATCTAAAGGATCCTTAAAGGAAGTGCTATCTTCCATAGGAATAGTGGTACGTTTAGCAAGAGTAGAAATAGCCCCATCAACTTTGGGGATCTTTTCCCAAAACTCTATAGATTTTGCTGGTAAAGGATACAATCTCTTAAACCTTGAATAAGGAACAAATGAAGTACCTGGCTTATTCCATTCCCTAGAAATCATATCAGAAATAGGCTCAGGAATGGGAAAAACACCTGGGGAAACCACAGGAGGTTTAAAAACAGCATTTTAAACGTTTATTAGACTGAACGTCAATAGGACTGGTTACCTCAATATCCAAAGTAGAATGAAAATGTCCACAGCTCTCCAATGCTAGAAAGTTTCTTTATTAGGACAAAATAGCGACGTTTCGAGGCTAATGCCTCTTAATCATGCATAGGCTATTACAAACTTATCACACCTTATATACCTGTTGGTTTGGCGCCACAGGGCCCACAACCTGTTAAAAATAGTGACACCTGCTGGTGTTCTATTGTATTACATTAAAAAAGCATTTATACACAATTATATACACATGCTTATAGAAATTTGAATGATTTACTGATGTAACGAGACAAGGTTGTATCTTTTAAAGAAAATCACATGGTTAATGTTAAACCATTTGGATAGTACCCTTATCCTAATGAAAAAAATGTCACAGGACAGCTCCTCCGAGCAATCGGCCTCCCCTTTAGAAGCAAGTGGAGAAGAAAGCAGCGCAGAGGAGGCAGGAAGCACAGCAAGTGGCACCAAGAAAAGTGGAATGACAACGAGGAGATATCACGGATCGAAGAAAACTCAAAACCGCAAGTAAACTGCATAATGCAGAGAGACAGTACTGTCATTAATATATCTGGACATTTGTTGACAGATCTTGAAGAAGGACTGTTAGATAAGGGCCTTTCCGTTTGTCCCTCTACTAGTATTAACTTTTTTGAGTTGGAAAAGGATCTTTATAAATTTTTCAGGAGTGTTAAGCTTAAATATTGGTTTGCAAATTATACATGTGATTACAATGCATCTCAAAAAGAAAGTTGCAGCAAATGGTCTCTTTCTGAAATGGGTCTTGTTAAAAAGAACAGCACATTTAATCCAAATGTAAATGAACACAGCATTAACACATATATAAAGCTGGTAGAACAGGATATACAAAGATTAAAGAAAACACATAACCAGAAAAAATGCTCTACTAATTTTACATCCAATGACCAAAAAGCTTTAAACTCCTTAAAAAACCAAAAAGATTTAATCTTTAAAGGGGCAGACAAGGGTGGGGCCTTAGTACTTATGGATAGAACATATTATATAGAAGAGATTAAGGGGCAATTACAGGACCAAACCACATATAAAAAACTGAATAGCAATCCTGTTAAGTTATTACAAAAAGAGATTTCACACATTTTAGAACAAGCTTATAATGATCATATCATAGATAAAAAGCTAAAGGAATATCTTTTTGTACAGAATCCTAGAACTCCTATATTCTATTGTGTTCCTAAGGTCCATAAGGATGTAAAAAAGCCTCCTGGCAGGCCTATTGTCTCCAGTGTGCAATCTGTATTTTCTAACATTTCTATATTTATAGATAAAATTTTGCAACCAGAGGTTAACAAAATGTCTTCATATATTAAAGATACTAATCATTTTCTTGCAAAAGCCAAAAGCCTAGAATTCCCCTCTAGTAAGTACATACTCTTCACTATGGATGTAAAAAGCTTATATACATGTATAAAACATGAAACAGGTATTTCTATTGTCATGAAAAATTTATTGAATAACAATATATGTACTAGGAAACAGGGTAAATTCATTGAAGAACTATTAAGACTAATTTTGTTTTGGAACTATTTTCTATTTGAAGATGAATGGTATGTACAGTTGAGAGGAACAGCCATGGGATCCAATGTGGCCCCATCATACGCCAATCTTTTCATGAATGAGATAGAGGAGAAAATCATTTATGAGAATACCATCTTTAAAGAATATGGCTCCATCTGGTGGAGATTCATAGATGATGTCTTTGGCGTGTGGTGGGGTGACATTGGATCCCTGGAAAAATTTGTAAGAGAGGTAAATTCATCTGTTCAAGGTCTGGAATTGACTATCACTTATAGTGAAGAAAGTATAACGTTCTTAGATACCAAGGTCATAAAATCTGCCAATATATTAGAGTTTGATTTGTATACTAAAAACACTGATAAAAACACCTTACTTAGATTTGACAGCTTTCACCCAAGACCTCTGGTAGAATCTTTACCCAAGAGCCAGCTTCTTCGTGTAAAAAGAATAGTGAGTAACACCCAGAAATGTAACCAACGTATAGATGAAATGGCACATAAGTTTATTGAAAGAGGCTATCCGGCTAGGTTAATTGAAGAAAAGAAATATGAGGTATTAAAGCCACAAAATAAGAGTAACACCACTAAACAAAAAGAGAATAGGATGGTCTTTGTTTCTCAGTACAGTCACTATAGTAAAGAAATTACTAAAAGCATAAGAAAACATTGGCATATACTTAGTGACTGTAATGACAAAATACCTATCTTCAAAAATCCTCCCCTAATGGCCCACAGACGTGTAAAAAATTTGAGAGATCACTTGGTAAAATCTGATGTGGGTCCAAGCAGAGGGAGTATCCAAACCCATATAGGTAGTAAAAACTATGGCACATACCCATGCTTAAATTGCATGAGCTGTAGCTCTATAATTAAAGGCAAATTTTTTCATCATCCTCATAATGGTACAAGATATGATATCAGAGGTTTCTATACGTGTGATACTACACACGTTGTATACTTGATTAAGTGTCCATGTTCTCTGGTTTATTTGGGAGAGACCACCCGTAAAGTAAAAGATAGGATGAGCCAACATCGCTCTAATATACGCTGTAAAAACAAAGAGGCCCCAGTATCTAGTCATTTCATAGAAAAAGGCCACAATATCAGTCAAATGAGATGGCAAGTGATTGATCAGATAAAACCCCAGAGAAGTGGCCAAGATAGGGAAACTTTATTAAAGCAGAAAGAATCATGGTGGATTCATAAACTAGAAACATTGGCCCCTAGAGGCCTAAACAGAGAACTAGATCTGTCAGTTTACCTTTAAGTATGCTACAGCATGTTCAAATAAAGGTTACACTTTATGGGTTTCAATATAGTTTCAATATAGTTTCAATATAGTTTCATTATCAGCAATATTAAACCAGACATACTCTTATCCAATATAATTTAATAAAATAATTTTCATAAGATAAATTAAGAATTAAACTTTTATCTTAGTTTAATATTGGATCAGTACATAATAGAAATCCATTATTGCTATAAATCTGCTTGCTTTCATCTCATGAATCAATCTTTTTCATTAGGATAAGGGTACTATCCAAATGGTTTAACATTAACCATGTGATTTTCTTTAAAAGATACAACCTTGTCTCGTTACATCAGTAAATCATTCAAATTTCTATAAGCATGTGTATATAATTGTGTATAAATGCTTTTTTAATGTAATACAATAGAACACCAGCAGGTGTCACTATTTTTAACAGGTTGTGGGCCCTGTGGCGCCAAACCAACAGGTATATAAGGTGTGATAAGTTTGTAATAGCCTATGCATGATTAAGAGGCATTAGCCTCGAAACGTCGCTATTTTGTCCTAATAAAGAAACTTTCTAGCATTGGAGAGCTGTGGACATTTTCATTCTACTATACTCATTTTGGTGAAGTGGCAGTTCACCTGTCTTCACGAGCACTCCTGTCCTCTAGTGCTGTTCCACATTGAACTCAATATCCAAAGTAATTAACACTTCTTTTAATAAAGAACGCATATACTCTATTTTAAATAAATAAGTAGATTTGTCAGTGTCAATATCTGAGGAAGGATCTTCTGTTTCAGATAGATCCTCATCAGAAGAGGATGAATTATTATGTTGTTGGTCATTTGAAATTTCATCAGCTAAATGAGAAGTTTTAAAAGACCTTTTACATTTATTAGAAGGTGGAATGCAGACAAAGCCTTCATAATAGATTCAGAAACAAATTCTTTGAAATTTACAGGTATATCATGCACATTAGAAGTTGAAGGAACTGCAACTGGCAATGTACTATTACTGATAGAAACACTATCTGCATGTAAAATTTTATCATGACAACTATTACAAATGACATTCGGTGGAATAATTTCTACAATTTTGCAACAAATGCACTTAGCTTTGGTAGAACCGACGTCAGGCAGCAATGTTCCAGCAGAAACTTCAGAGACAGGATCGGATTGGGACATCTTGCTCAATGTAAAAGAAAAAACAACATATAAAGCAAAATTATCTATTTCCTTAAATGACAGTTTCAGGAATGGGAAAAAATGCAAAAGCATAGGCCTCTTGATAGAAGAAAGCAGGAGGCAAACATGAATGGGGTATTGAAATAATGAAAAAATTGGCGCCAAGTATGACGCACAACGTAACGTAAACTTTTTTGGCGCCAAAAATGACCGGAAATGACACACTTGCGTCACTAATGACGCCGCCGTGTGAAAGGTCTCAACGTCACGTATGACTCCGGAAATGACGAAGTTGCGTCAAAAAACGTAATTTCCCGCGCCAAAAAAGTTCGCGCCAAAAATGACGCAATAAAGTCTAACATTTGATGCACCCGCGGGCCTAATACCCGCAAATGCAAAAGTAGTCAAAATTGAAAAAGACTAAACCCCAGGTAAGAAACAAATTTCTTAAAGTGTTTATATTCCCAAATATGAAAATGACAGTCTGCAGAAGGAAATACATGAACCTGACTCATGGCAAATATAAGTACAATACATATATTTAGAACTTTATATAAATTGCATAAAGTGCCAAACCATAGCTGAGAGTGTCTTAAGTAATAAAAACATACTTACCAAAAGACACCCATCCACAAATAGCAGATAGCCAGACCAGTACTAAAAGAGTTCTTTAGTAGAGGTAATGGTAAATTTGAGAGTATATCGTTGATCTGAAAAGGGAGGTAGGAGATGTATCTCTACGACCGATAACAGAGAACCCATGAAAAAGACCCCCGTTAGGGAAATCATCGTATTCAATAGGTGATACTCCCTTCACGTCCCTCTGACATTCGCTGTACTCTGAGAGGAATCGGGCTTCAACAATGCTGAGAAGCGCATATCAACGTAGAAATCTTAGCACAAACTTACTTCACCACCTCCATGCCAATTACATGAAAGAAAACATAATTTATGTAATAACATACCTGATAAATTCATTTCTTTCATATTGGCAAGAGTCCATGAGGCCCACCCTTTTTATGGTGGTTATGATTTTTTGTATAAAGCACAATTATTTCCAAATTTCCTTTGTTGATGCTTTCTACTCCTTTCTTTATCACCCCACTGCTTGGCTATTCATTAAACTGAATTGTGGGTGTGGTGAGGGGTGTATTTATAGGCATTTTGAGGTTTGGGAAACTTTGCCCTTCCTGGTAGGATTGTATATCCCATATGTCACTAGCTCATGGACTCTTGCCAATTACATGAAAGAAAAGGCCAATTTTGCCTTATTTAGTACCTCTCATTCCCGAAAGGAAGTTCGGTAAATGATGCCATATCACCAGAACTGAGTTCAGTTCAATATTAGTCGTTCGAGTCAGTGGTTGATATCGTGAGGCATGCGGGCATAGGGGCTCTGATGGCAAAGCTCAACATCGAATCGGCTTTCAGACTCCTTCCCATTAATCCAGTGTTTTTTTAGGTTAATGGGCTGCTATTTTGACGAGAAACACTACGTGGATATGTGCCTCCCCATGGGATGCTCGATTTCATGTGCATACTTTGAGGCATTCAGTTCATTCCTCCACTTGGCAGTAGTGTAGTATACGTGATCAGGTAGTATTGCCCATTATCTGGATGATTTCCTGTTGGTAGGGGCTCCAAGTTCCACTCAGTGTGCGAGCTTGATGGAGGGCATGACTGTCCTCATGAATACATTAAGTGTTCCTCTCGTGGCGGACAAATCAGAGGGCCCATGTACCCTTCTGACTTTTCTTGGGATAGAGATAGACTCGGTGGCAGAGCTCTGTCGGTTATCTGAGGACAAACTGATACGGTTGCTTCACACGGTGCATAGTACTAGGAGAGCTCAGTGTATGTCGGTGTGTGAACTTCAAATCCTGCTTGGGCTTTTGAACTTTAATGGCCGAGTCATTCCTATGGGGCAGTGTTTCTTTTGGATTTTAATGTGATTTGTATATGGAGAACACCCGCGGAATCAAATCAGTCGCTGCATCTGTTCACGGATGCAGCGGGTTCCGGGGGTACGGGGCAATTCTAGGAGAGGAGTGGAGCGCAGAAGTGTGGCCTCCAAATTGGGATCAGACAGGTCTGACCAGGAACTTGTGTTTCCTTGAGCTGTTTCCCATAATTGTGGCAGTAGAGTTATAGGAAGTTAAATTAGCGAATAAATCAGTGATTTTCTGGTGCGATAATCAGAGCATGATTTTCTCTATCAATCGCCTGTCTGCAACATCTCCCAGTGTGGTCAGGCTTCTTAGGCATTCAGTACTCCATTGCGTGCAGCATAATATTCGTTTTGCAGCAAAACACGTACCAGGGGTAAAGAACGTTATGGCTGATGCACTGTCTAGGGGGAGGTTGGATGAATTTAAAAAGATTGCCCCTTCTGCCTCTCTGGCAGCTTGCATTCCCTGGGAATACGTATTTTCCCTAGTTAAGGCTTCATTGGCTCCTGCGACTTGGAGGGCTTACGTGAGGCATTGGAACGAGTGGCAGGCGTTCTGCGGGAGCAAACATATCTCTTGTCACGAGGCTTCTCAGGTAACACTCTTGGAATGGCTGGTTTCCCTTCAAACAAGGACAGTTAAAAAGTCATTAGTACAAGGAAGCCTGGCAGTGTTGTCTTTCTTTAATAAGCTGTTCCAGTTGAGAGACTTTACGGTAAAATTTTAGGGAGGCAGTCTGTAACAGTTGGGGCCGCAGAGAGTTGCAGAGTAAGGACCTTAGAGAGCCCATTACCAGGCCAGGTTTGCTAATACTAATGTAAGCATTGGAGGATATATGCGCAAGTCCATATGAGGTATCATTGTTTAAAGCAGCTTTTGCGCTAGCATTCCATGGCGCCCTGCGGTTTAGTGAATTGGTTTCCCCTTTTAGAACCTCCACACAAGCAGGAGTTCAGAAACAGCATGTCAGGCTGTCAGCGGGGTTGGTTCTGTTGTTCATCCTACGATCAAAGACAGATCAGAAAGGGAAGGGAGTATGGTTATACCTTCTAAAATTGGATGAAAACAGAGTCTGCCCAGTGGCATTGCTGACTGCATTTAGGGAACGGTGGGGGTGACCCATTTCTAATTCATCAAAATGGTCTAGGGTTAACCAAGTTTCAATTTTGTAGGGTGTTAACTAAAGCGGCGCAAAAGGCAGGGCTAGATGCTTCACACATTGCACCTCATTCCTTTAGGCTTGGTGCAGCAACCAGTGCAGCTGCTTTAGGTTGGTCAGCAGATAGGATTAAGGCACTGGGGCGGTGGAGATCGCAGCGCTATAAAACTTACGTTAGGCCTACCGAAGTTCCTGGCAATTAATCTTATGGGTGGAAGTACATAGGGGATAGAATGGTTGGTGTCTCATTGTCTTGGGTTTAATTTGTTGTCGGGTTGGTAACATTGTTCTGTGTTTTTCCAGGTAGAGGCAAGATCCCTCAAAAAGTCTGGATTGCCGGGCATTCGTTCATTGGGCCTCCATCAGAGCGCTAGCAGTACCAGATGGGAGCCGGCTTGGCTTTCACTCCTCCCGGGTGTCCATCAGATGGCTAGGGTGCAGAGGTCTTTGTTGGTATGACTTACCAGCTTTAATCCAGGAGGTTCACCAGAGGTGGGGTCGTCCCAACATTTTCCCAACATTGCCTACCCTTGATTTGATAAAAATTATGGGGGTAGATATCAAATGGTTGCATGCATGGTTGCCTGGAATGAAAAGAGGGTGGTCCCAAATCATCCCCAGGTTACACTGGAGGCATACCGCGTGTCACAAAGCATCATTTGGTGTTAGAAAAAAGATCAACAAGGACATTGGTAAGGTTGTGATTGAGTTAGGAGGTTTTGTCGTGAGTCATTCCGACATCTCGGCCGGGGATAAAAGCCTTTATAGACAGGATGGAGTCCATCTAACGGACGTTGGTTTGGACAGGTTTAATATTAATCTTAAAAGGGCTTTAGCAGCGTTAGTGTAGTTACCTAGTGTTAAATAGTTAATTTTGTTAGGTTGGCGACAAGAATCAGTCAGGGCAGGATGATTTCTTATGGCGGGCGGTAGCATCCCAGGCGGCAGATAGAAAGCGGGGAGGAGTGACGGCCATTGCAGGTGGTGTAACATACTCATGCGCGTGCCTGGGGAAAACTACCCCTGGTTTGCGACGGGCGAACAGCTCAAGTTTATCCTTCTATGTTGTACCGCGTTGTAGCCGGGCTCTGCTTTGTTTCCACTTGCCTGGGACTGCTTCCCGCTTCATATGGGTTTACATAGTTAAGCATTGCCGCCTAATGGTTAAGTTAAGGTAAATAAAAAATGTATAGCCATTTACATGTATTCATGTAAATAAGTTATGGTTAAAAAGTTATATGAAGGCTGTGATGTTTTTATATTAAAATCATTCAAGGAGTGCCTCTTATTTAATAAACGACCTGCACGGTCTTACCTCCAACTGTTTGTGGTGTTTTATTTCTTATTTTAAAGTTTAGTTAAGTTTGTTATGCTGTATCTGCTCTACATTGGTCCTTTAATCCCTTAAATTAGTATAAAGTGAATTGTTTTGCGGTTGCTATCTGAAAAAATCAATTAGGGAGAGATGTGTAGCAGAGTTAGCATTGAGAAGTCAGCAGGGTGCATTTAAAGTTCTGAGAATTCGAAATGACATGAAAAGAGAGCAAAACAAATAATGAAAATATATTGCAAAGTTGTTTCATTACACATAACTAGCATTTTATACAAATATCTCAAAGGTGTTAGGGACGCTAAACCCAAAAATGCCCTTTTGTGAATCAGACAGAACAAACCATTTAAAAGAAAAAGTTTCTAGTTTACTTCTATTATCAAAAATGTACTTTGTTCTCATGATATTCTGTGTTGGAGAGATACCTGGGTAGGCTTCAGGAGGAGCACTACACGGCAGGAAATAGTGCTGCCATCTTGCAAAAGGTTAACATTCCCGGATTTTCAACAAAAGATACAGAGAGAACAAGGCATTTTTTAAAAATAAGTAAATTAGAAAGTTGCTTAAAATTGCATGCGCTATCTGAATCATGAAAGATAAATGTGGGTTTTAAATGCCTTTTTGACTCTGCTGTCCTTTTAAGGCTACTAATTTATCTCCTTCCTTGTACAGCAGCATATTATCATATTGTTTGTGTTCTGTTACAAGATTTGCCCTATTAGATAAGGTTAGCAGGTTACTTATCCTTATGTACACATCCTTCTTCACTTACACAGAATGTTTGAATTTTAATGCACAAGTTTCAAAATACTGAAACCTTTTTTATCCCCAACAATGAGCATGCAAAAATATTATCACATCACATAAAGTTTGTCATAACTTAAATGTTGTTTCAGGTCCTCATATAAAATGATATTTTGATCAGAACGTTTCCCTTTTATTTTTATTTTTTGGGAGGGGGTTTAACTCCTTTAGGCCGGTATAATAGTATTCACATCAAAACAATGTTCAGATGTAAACACTTCTAGTAAAAATGAAATCATGTGATCGTTGATGATCATGTGGGGCACGATCCGATATACAGCGCCACCCGTAGTTTCACCTCGCACATCTGGGTATTACATATACCCCGACGGCAGTTGCTAAAGTTCCGTAAGTCGGATAAACTAGTGATGTCCACAAATTTCTGGAGTCGCCAGTGACTTACGGCACTTTAGAAACTGCCTGCGCCTAAAAAAACTAACTAAAATATTAAATCTCCCGTAACTGTCTAACCTGCCTCCCAAAAATAAGCCTGATACGTATACCCCTATATCCGCAATCCCCCCTCTCACTCCTAATAATAAATGTATTAACCCCTAGACCGACAACCCCCCACAATGCAATAAGCCTAATTATTAACCCCTAAACCGCCATAGCCCACACCGCAATAAACCTATCCTAGTATTAACCCCTAAACCGCCGCTCCCGGAGCCCACCGCCACCTACATTATATGTATTAACCCTTAAACCTCTGCTCCCGGACCCCGCCGCCACCTACATTAAAAATATTAACCCCTAATCTGACCCCCTACACCGCCGCCACCTACATTAAATATATTAACCTCTAATCTAACCCCCCTACACCGCCGCCACCTACATTAAATATATTAACCCCTAATCTGACCCCCTACACCGCCACCACCTACATTAAATGTATTACCCCCTAAACCTAAGTCTAACCCTAACACCCCCCTAACTTAATTATGAATTAAATAAATATAAATAATATTACTATTATTAACTAAATTATTCCTATTTAAAACTAAATACTTACCTATAAAATAAACCCTAAGATAGCTACAATATAATTAATAATTACATTGTAGCTATTTTAGAGTTTATATTTATTTTACAGGCAACTTTGTATTTATTTTAACTAGGTACAATAGCTATTAAATAGTTAATAACTATTTCATAGCTACCTAGTTAAAATAATTACAAAATTACCTGTAAAATAAATCCTAACCTAAGTTACAAATACACCTAACACTACACTATCAATAAATTAATTAATTAAACAAATTAACTACAATTATCTAAAATAAAATACAATTAAATAAACTAAACTATATTACAAAAACCCCCACTAAATTACAAAAAATAAAAAAATATTACAAGAAGTTTAAACTAATAACACCTAATCTAAGCCCCCTAATAGAATAAAAAAGCCCCCAAAAATAATAAAATTACCTATCCTAAACTAAATTACAAATAGCCCTTAAAAGGGCCCTTTGCGGGGCATTGCCCCAAAGTAATCAGCTCTTTTACCTTTAAAAAAATAAACAATCCCCACCCCAACATTACAACCCACCACCCACACACCCCTACTCTAAAACCCACCCGATCCCCCCTTAAAAAAAACTAACACTACCCCATTGAAGATCACCCTACCTTGAGCCGTCTTCACCCAGCCGGGCCGAAGTCTTCATCCGATGGGGCAGAAAAAGACATCCAGACCGGCAGAAGTCTTCATCCTATCTGGGCAGAAGAGGACATCCGGACCGGCAGAAGTCTTCATCCTATCTGGGCAGAAGAGGACATCCGGACCGGCAGACATCTTCATCCAAGAGGCATCTTCTATCTTCATCCATACGACAAGGAACGGCTCCATCTTGAAGACCTCCGACGCGGAACATCCTTCTAGGCCGATGACTAACGACGAATGAATATTCCTTTAAATGACGTCATCCAAGATGGCGTCCCTCGAATTCCGATTGGCTGATAGGATTCTATCAGCCAATCAGAATTAAGGTAGGAAAAATATGATTGGTTGATTTATTCAGCCAATCGGATTGAACTTCAGTCCGATTGGCTGATTGGATCAGCCAATAGAATTGACCTTGCATTCTATTGGCTGATCCAATCAGCCAATCGGATTGAACTTCAGTCCGATTGGCTGATTAAATCAACCAATCGGATTTTTCCTACCTTAATTCCGATTGGCTGATAGAATCCTATCAGCCAATCGTAATTCGAGGGACACCATCTTGGATGACGTCATTTAAAGGAATATTCATTCGTCGTTAGTCGTCGGCCTAGAAGTATGTTCTGCGCTGGAGGTCTTCAAGATGGAGCCGTTCCTCGTCGGATGGATGAAGATAGAAGATGCTGCTTGGATGAAGATGTCTGCCGGTCCGGATGTCCTCTTCTGCCTGGATAGGATGAAGACTTCTGCCGGTCCAGATGTCCTCTTCTGCCTGGATAGGATGAAGACTTCTGCTGGTCTGGATGTCCTCTTCTGCCCCATCGGATGAAGACTTCGGCCCGGCTGGGTGAAGATGGCTCAAGGTAGGGTGATCTTCAATGGGGTAGTGTTAGGTTTTTTTAAGGGGGGATTTGGGTGGGTTTTAGAGTAGGGGTGTGTGGGCGGTGGGTTGTAATGTTGGGGGGGATTGTTCTTTTTTACAGGTAAAAGAGCTGATTACTTTGGGGCAATGCCCCGCAAAAGGCCCTTTTAAAGACTATTTGTAATTTAGTTTAGGATAGGGAATTTTATTATTTTGGGGGGCTTTTTTATTTTATTAGGGGGCTTAGATTAGGTGTAATTAGTTTAAACTTCTTGTAATATTTTTTATTTTTTGTAATTTAGTGTTTGTTTTTGTAATATAGTTTAGTTTATTTAATTGTATTTTATTTTAGATAATTGTAGTTAATTTATTTAATTAATTTATTGATAGTGTAGTGTTAGGTGTATTTGTAACTTAGGTTAGGATTTATTTTACAGGTAATGTTGTAATTATTTTAACTAGGTAGCTATGAAATAGTTATTAACTATTTAATAGCTATTGTACCTAGTTAAAATAAATACAAAGTTGCCTGTAAAATAAATATAAACCCTAAAATAGCTACAATGTAATTATTAATTATATTGTAGCTATCTTAGGGTTTATTTTATAGGTAAGTATTTAGTTTTAAATATGAATAATTTAGTTAATAATTGTAATATTATTTATATTTATTTAAATAATAATTAAGTTAGGGGGGTGTTAGGGTTAGACTTAGGTTTAGGGGATAATACATTTAATGTAGGTGGCGGCGGTGTAGGGGGGTCAAATTAGGGGTTAATACATTTAATGTAGGTGGCGGCGGTGTAGGGGGGTCAGATTATGGGTTAATATATTTAATGTAGGTGGCGGCGGTGTAGGGGGTCAGATTAGAGGCTACTATATTTAATGTAGGTGGCGGCGGTGTAGGGGGGTCAGATAAGAGGTTAATATATTTAATGTAGGTGGTGGCGGTGTATGGGGGTCAGATTAGGGGTTAATACATTTAATGTAGGTGGCGGCAGGGTCCAGGAGCGGCGGTTTAGGGGTTAATACACTTTATTAGGGATTGCGGTTGACAGGTAGATAGACATTGTGCATGCGTTAGGTGTTAGTTTTTTTTTGGAAGGCATTTTAGGGAGTTACGGTGCTCCAATACTCAGCGCAAGGCCTGCTATGGCTGCATTTTATGGCGAGGTGAAAATGGAGTAAGATTTCTCCATTTTCGCCACGTAAGGCCTTGCGCTGGATATTGGATACAAAATTGCGTGTGTTTTATATTTTAGTCTATGGGTAACAAAACTACGTCCGACGGGTGAAATATACATGTCGCATTTATATGCGGCGCTGTATATAGGATACCAAACCCACGCAAAAATCGGCGTCGCTGCATATCAGATGGGGCCCGTGATTTCAAGGCCAGGACTAAGCCTAAGTTGCGTGGTACGCCCCCCCAGGCCGATCCTTGCCTTCATCAAAGGGGGAACCTGCAGGTTGCTGTATATGGTAGAACGTCCAATCCCATCCTAACATTTTTAAAGCCAAGCATTGTTAGGATGGAATTGAACATCATAACGGTGTGAAGGGATTAAACCAACCTTTAAAATCAAAATAGAGGCAACGTTAGATGTTTAAAAAATTTCGCAAATCTAGGAATCAGCAAAGATATTGAGAAACAAAACACACACTAGGGTATGTGAAGCATAATTACCCCAATCACCCAAAAAACAATAAAAATTATAGGAATTGGGGGGCGTGGCTAGGAGCGGCCATGATCAGTTGCAAATTATGAAGCTCCCAGACTAATCTTGATATTTTGTCAGTTATTCTAGTAAATCTACCTCATGATATCCCAAGTTTATGAGATTCAGCTACCTTATAATCTGAGGGATCAAGTCATACCAAGATTGCTTTCCTTGTTCTATCTGGGACCTGGTCTAGCCCGTTGGAAATACCCTTCCCTGGCAACTCGGGAAAGAGTAGCTTCGGACCTGCTGTTACCCTAGATCTGCCATTCTGCTATTATCACAGCTTACCGTGCTACAGCAGTTTTATGAAAGCCACCTCTGTTGATGAACTGAGACTAAGCGAGCTGCACATAACACGCCATAACAATGAACCCGGAAGACTTCAATCGGGCATTTCTGGACCTGCTGCTGAACTTTGAGAGACAAATGGAGGAGAAATTTAGTGACCTCTCGGCCCTACTACAGCCAGAGTGAGCTAACCCACAACCATCATCATTTGAGAACTCGCCTGAGGACTTGAGCTTTGCAGATCACCCACCAAGTTCAAAGCAGAACAAGCGAATCACGTGATGATAGCGGAGACTGTTGGAATGGTGCCTGCATTCTCGTGGTGGCTGGGTTTAGAATATTTTGAATGGTCCCGACTCGGCTTCCTCAAAGATGAAAGCAGTGATGTTACCACACCCTACGACTCCTGGGAGTGTGCAGCCGACGTCCCGGATCCCAAGGGGTCTCCCCCACATTCTAGAGCATTCACACATCTAGAGGGACGAACGCAACAAAGTGCCCAGAACACGAGTAAGTCGAGACTCATAAAATGCTACCTAAAGCCTTCTGGATAATCCGGAACTTTTTCATCAAACATTATTATTAATTTAGCGAGTTGGTTCTCCAAGTCTCTTCAGGAAAAGAGGAATACCATTACGAAAATTGGAGTGGGCTAAACGCACTATGAGAATACATTGTGTTCCTCTACTTCCACTAGGGACTTGCTATTTAATGTTATATACCTGTTAATACGTTGCCACACCAATCTTACTCATAAAGCACATGGCCTGCTGTTATTAGCTCTCTCACGACTTACACCAGAAGTAGGAATCGGCTGAAATTTATACAAACCCCCGCAGTCTCTGTTGGACTTGAGACACTCCTATTTTTATATTTGTTCATAATGTTCACATATTCCTACTGTTAAGTATCATATATATTTTAAAGTTGCCAGAGATCATTTTGTTTTATTTATGTATATAAACTCCAGGGTCTGATGGTTACTATAGGACTCTATGGTTGCGAATGAAACTGCCCGATGCGAGAGCCTATTATAATAGCTGACAGAGTCTTGCTGATTGTGTACGAGGACCTAATGGCTTACCTTTAACAAATTAGTAATCTGTTCTGAGTCACCCTCTCAGTCTATAAAAATGGAGGTTCATATGTGCTGATAAACACGATGGTTTCATGATAGGAAATGCTACATAATTGTACTCATCCTAGTTCTAACTTAAAGTAGCAATACTATTCGGCTAGTGACCTTACTCTAGTTTCATTCATACTGTAGACAGTGGAATATATAGCTATATTAAGTATATTCATTTCTATTTTTCTACTTGAATTTGTATGGCAAATGGCTAAGTTTGTCCATAAAATAGGATAGAGTGGATCAGCAACGCAATTCCTGGCAAACAGGTTATGGACAGGTTATGGAGCGCTTCATAACTTGTGAAGGCTCGCCAGAAACATGGGGCTTGAAGCTTAGAATGGAGCTTGATAAATCGGCCCCTATATATAATAATTGCCCTGGAATATTATAACAAGGAAACAGGTAGGTTTTATAAACTAGTTTTACAAGTATTCCACTCAATCACAATGCAATTAGCTGCCTATTCATAAAGGCTTATGTTAAATATTTTTTGATTTATAGGGAATACTAAAACGTTTTCAGGCACACGCCAAATACTGTGTACACCAACACCCAATACCCTGTCTGTAATTCCTCTAAGATGCACAGCCCACTATGATTCAGCAGATCTACAAGTAGATGCATGGGAAAGAGGACCGCCCCCGAGGTATCTTCATAAAAACTCACTTGCTGAAGTACAAAATATAAGAAACCAGCAGAGGTTTCTTGGGTGTATATTTGTGCAGTAATCATTAAATAGTGCACTAAGTTACATAATGGGGGGTAGTTATCAACGTGTCAACTTTCCTGCCTTTGCCGGTTCAATACGCCCGCCTAAGCTCGCCTACCTTCGCCGCCGCAGACCTGAAAAAATTCGCCTAACTTATCAATAAATCTGTCAAAAAGCAGCGCACCAAGTACGGGGCGATGAGCAGCGGACTGTGAGAGTTATCACTCATCCGATCTCGCTGCTCTTCGGCTTTTTTACAGCTTTATTGCTAGCCTGTCACTAAGCACCCACACTAAACTACACTGTTCTACCCCCTATACCGGCGCCCCCGGAGCACCCCGCAACTCAATAAAGTTACTAACCCCTAAACCGCCGCTACTAGACCCCGTCGCAACTCTTATAAATGTATTAACCCCTAAATCGCCGCTCCCGGACACCGCCGCAACCTACATTATACCTAGTAACCCCTATCCTGCCCCCCCTATACCGCCGCCCTCTATAATAAAGTTATTAACCACTATCCTGCTGATCCCGCATCTCGCCGCAAATAAATAAATAGTTTAACCCCTAAACCGCCGCTCCCGGACCCCGCCGCAACCTATATTCAATTTATTAACCCCTAATCTGCCCCCCCTACACCGTCGCCACCTATAATACATTTATTAACCCCTATCCTGCACCCCAACTACACTGCCGCCACTGTAATAAATTTATTAACCCCTAAACCTAAGTCTAACCCTAACACCCCCCCTAACTTAAATATTAATTAAATAAATCTAAATAATATTTCTATTATTAAATAAATTAATCCTATTTAAAACTAAATATTTACCTTTAAAATAAACCCTAATATAGCTACAATATAAATAATAATTATATTGTAGCTATCTTAGGATTTATTTTTATTTTATAGGTAACTTTCAATTTATTTTAACTAGGTACAATAGCTATTAAATAGTTATTAACTATTTAATAGCTACCTAGCTAAAATAATGAGAAATTTACCTGTAAAATAAAAACTAACCTAAGTTACAATTACACCTAACACTACACTATCATTAAATAAATTATTCCTATTTAAATCTAAATACTTACCTGTAAAATAAACCCTAAGATAGCTACAATGTAATTAATAATTACATTGTAGCTATTTTAGGATTTATATTTATTTTACAGGTAACTTTGTATTTATTTTAGCTAGTTAGAATAGTTATTAAATAGTTATTAACTATTTAATAACTACCTAGCTAAAAGAAATACAAAATTACCTGTAAAATAAATCCTAACCTAAGTTACAATTAAACCTAACACTACACTATCATTAAATTAATTAAATAAATTAACTACAAATAACTACAATTAAATACAATTACATAAACTAACTAAAGTACAAAAAATAAAAAAAGCTAAGTTACAAAAAATAAAAAAAATAAGTTACAAACATTTAAAAAATATTACAACAATTTTAAGCTAATTACACCTAATCTAAGCCCCCTAATAAAATAACAAAGCCCCCCAAAATAAAAAAATTCCCTACCCTATTCTACATTAAAAAAGTTCAAAGCTCTTTTACCTTACCAGCCCTTAAAAGGGCCTTTTGTGGGGCATGCCCCAAAGAAAACTGCTCTTTTGCCTGTAAAAGAAAAATACAACCCCCCCCAACATTAAAACCCACCACCCACATACCCCTAATCTAACCCAAACCCCCCTTAAAATAACCCAACACTAATCCCCTGAAGATCATCCTACCTTGAGTCGTCTTCACTCAGCCGAGCCATCGATCGAACTGAAGAGGAGATCCGGAGCGGCAGAAGTGATCCTCCAAGGGGCGCTGAAGAAGTCTTCCATCCGATGAAGTGATCCTCCAGGCGGCGCTGAAGAAGTCTTCCATCCGGGCGATGTCATCTTCCAAGCGGCGCTGAAGAAGTCTTCTATCCGGGCGATGTCATCTTCCAAGCGGGGTCTTCAATCTTCTTTCTTCAGGATCCATCTTCATCCCGCCGACCCGGAACATCCTTCTTTCCCGACGGACTACCGACAAATGAAGGCTCCTTTAAGGGACGTCATCCAAGATGGCGTCCCTTCAATTCCGATTGGCTGATAGGATTCTATCAGCCAATCGGAATTAAGGTAGGAAAAATCTGATTGGCTGATTGAATCAGCCAATCAGATTGAAGTTCAATCCGATTGGCTGATCCAATCAGCCAATCAGATTGAGCTCGCATTCTATTCCTGATCGGATCAGCCAATAGAATGCGAGCTCAATCTGATTGGCTGATTCAATCAGCCAATCAGATTTTTCCTACCTTAATTCCGATTGGCTGATAGAATCCTATCAGCCAATCGGAATTGAAGGGACGCCATCTTGGATGACGTCCCTTAAAGGAGCCTTCATTCGTCGGTAGTCCGTCGGGAAAGAAGGATGTTCTGCGTCGGCGGGATGAAGATGGATCCTGAAGAAAAAAGATTGAAGACCCCGCTTGGAAGATGACATCGCCCGGATAGAAGACTTCTTCAGCGCCGCTTGGAAGATGACATCGCCCGGATGGAAGACTTCTTCAGCGCCGCCTGGAGGATCACTTCATCGGATGGAAGACTTCTTCAGCGCCCCTTGGAGGATCACTTCTGCCGCTCCGGATCTCCTCTTCAGTTCCATCGGTGGTCGGCTGGCTGAACACGGCTCAAGGTAGGATGATCTTCAGGGGGGTAGTGTTAGGTTATTTAAAGGGGGGTTTGGGTTAGATTAGGGGTATGTGGGTGGTGTGTTTTAATGTTGGGGGGGTTGTATTTTTCTTTTACAGGCAAAAGAGCAGTTTTCTTTGGGGCATGCCCCACAAAAGGCCCTTTTAAGGGCTGGTAAGGTAAAAGAGCTTTGAACTTTTTTAATGTAGAATAGGGTAGGGAATTTTTTTATTTTGGGGGGCTTTGTTATTTTATTAGGGGGCTTAGATTAGGTGTAATTAGCTTAAAATTGTTGTAATATTTTTTAAATGTTTGTAACTTATTTTTTTTATTTTTTGTAACTTAGCTTTTTTTATTTTTTGTACTTTAGTTAGTTTATGTAATTGTATTTAATTGTAGTTATTTGTAGTTAATTTTTTTAATTAATGTAATGATAGTGTAGTGTTAGGTTTAATTGTAACTTAGGTTAGTTTTTATTTTACAGGTAAATTTCTCTTTATTTTAGCTAGGTAAGCTATTAAATAGTTAATAACTATTTAATAGCTATTGTACCTAGTTAAAATAAATTGAAATTTACCTGTAAAATAAAAATAAATCCTAAAATAGCTACAATATAATTATTATTTATATTGTAGCTATATTAGGGTTTATTTTAAAGGTATTTAGTTTTAAATAGGATTAATTTAGTTAATAATAGAAATATTATTTAGATTTATTTAATTAATATTTAAGTTAGGGGGGTGTTAGGGTTAGTGTTAGACTTAGGTTTAGGGGTTAATAATTTTATTACAGTGGCGGCGGTGTAGGGGGGGCAGGATAGGGGTTAATAAATGTATTATAGGTGGCGACGGTGTAGGGGGGGCAGATTAGGGGTTAATAACTTTATTATAGAGGGCGGCGGTATAGGGGGGGCAGGATAGGGGTTACTAGGTATAATGTAGGTTGTGGCGGTGTCCGGGAGCGGCGGTTTAGGGGTTAATATGTATAGAGTAGCTTGTGGTGGGCTCCGGGAGCGGCGGTTTAGGGGTTAATATGTATAGAGTAGCTTGCGGTGGGCTCCGGGAGCGGCGGTTTAGGGGTTAATATGTATAGAGTAGCTTGCGGTGGGCTCCGGGAGCGGCGGTTTAGGGGTTAATATGTATAGAGTAGCTTGCGGTGGGCTCCGGGAGCGGCGGTTTAGGGGTTAATATGTATAGAGTAGCTTGCGGTGGGCTCCGGGAGCGGCGGTTTAGGGGGAAAACACTTTTAGTTGCGGCGGTGTAGGGGGGGACAGATTAGGGGTGTTTAGACTCGGGGTACATGTTAGGATGTTAGGTGTAGACAGCTCCCATAGAAATCAATGGGATGTCTGGCAGCAGCGAACTTGTACTTTCGCTATGGTCAGACTCCCATTGATTCCTATGGGATCCGCCGCCTCCAGGGCGGCGGATTGAAAACAAGGTATGCTGGGCCGGAAAAGTGCCGAGCGTACCTGCTAGTTTTTTGATAACTAGCAAAAGTAGTCAGATTGTGCCGCACTTGTGTGCGGAACATCTGGAGTGACGTAAGAATCGATCTGTGTCGGACTGAGTCCGGCGGATCGAAGCTTACGTCACAAAATTCTACTTTTGCCGGTCTCTAGCCTTTGATAACTAAGGCGAATCAGCCTCGCCACAAATACGCTGCAGAATTCCAGCGTATTTGAGGTTGACGGCTTGATAACTACCCCCCTATAAGTCCTTGAATATGACTGTGCTAAAATACTATGCTTATTTTCTTAAACAGAATATGTATCAGACCATTGTCAGCTTTATCCTGTATATGTGCCCTGGCTACTTTAGTTGTCTATACTTTTAGATACTGGCCACTGTGTAAGGTCTAATGAAAGTCTTAAGCAGATTTTTTTTAACTATATTATATTACAATTGAATAATGCTTTGGCTATTTAATATAACAATTGAATTTAATAAGCTAATACGTTTGCCGATTTTTTTATTCTTAAAATAACTTAATTTCATAATTTTAATATACAGGTATGAAGTTAAAAATATATACACCTAGATTACAAGTTTTGCGTTAGAGGCTGTGCGGTGCTAACGAGCAGTTTATGCTTACCGCTCACTTACAGACAGCGCTGGTATTACGGGTTTTTACAACCCAGACAAGAAGTGAGCGTTTAGCAAAATTTTGCTCCTTACCGCACTCCAATACCAGCGCTGCTTACGTTAGCGGTGAGCTGGTGTAACATGCTCATGCACGATTTCCCCATAGGAATCAACGGGGAGAGCCGGCTGAAAAAAAGTCTAACACCTGCCAAAAAGCAGCGTAAAGCTCCTTAACGCAGCCCCATTGATTCCTATGGGGAAACACATTTTATGTCTACACCTAACACCCTAACATGAACCTCGAGTCTAAACACCCCTAATCTTACACTTATTAACCCCTAATCTGCCCCCCCCCGACATCGCTGCAACCTACAATATATTATTAACCCCTAATCTGCAGCTCCGGACACCGCCGCCACCTACATTATACTTATGAACCCCTAATCTGCTGCCCCCAACATCGCCAACACCTACATTATATTTATTAACGCCTAATCTGCCATCCCCAACGTCGCCGCCACCTACCTACATTTATTAACCCCTAATCTGCTGCCCCCAACGTCGCCGCCACTATATTAAAGTTATTAACCCCTAAATCTAAGTCTAACCCTAAACCTAACACTCCCTAACTTAAATATAATTAAAAGAAATCTAAATAAAATTACTATAATTAACTAAATTATTCCTATTTAAAACTAAATACTTACCTGTAAAATAAACCCTAAGCTAGCTAAAATATAACTAATAGTTACATTGTATCTATCTTAGGGTTTATTTGTATTTTACAGGCAAGTTTGTATTAATTTTAACAAGGTACAATAGTTATTAAATAGTTATTAACTATTTAATAACCACCTAGCTAAAATAAATATAAAAGTACCTGTAAAATAAAACCTAACCTAAGTTACAATTACACCTAACACTACACTATAATTAAATTATTTCCCTAAATTAAATACAATTAAATTAAATTATCTAAAGTACAAAAAAAACAAACACTAAATTACAGAGAATAATAAACAAATTACAAGATTTTTAAACTGATTACACCTAATCTAATCCCCCTAACAAAATAAAAAAGCCCCCCCCAGAAAAATAAAAAAAATCCCTACCCTACACTAAATTACAAATAGCCCTTAAAAGTCTTCATCCAACCGGGCGAAGTGGTCCTCCAGACGGGCAGAAGTCTTCATCCAGACGGCATCTTCTATCTTCATCCATCCGGCGCGGAGAGGGTCCATCTTCAAGACATCCAACGACGGCTAACACAGAATGAAGGTACCTTTAAGTGACGTCATCCAAGATGGTGTCCCTTCAATTCCGATTGGCTGATAGAATTCTATCAGCCAATCGGAATTAAGGTAGAAAAAATCCTATTGGCTGATGCAATAAGCCAATAGTATTGAACTTCAATCCTATTGGCTGATCCAATCAGCCAATAGGATTGAGCTTGCATTCTATTGGCTGTTCCAATCAGCCAATAGAATGCGAGCTTAATCCTAGGCATCAGCCAATAGGATTTTTCTACCTTAATTCCGATTGGCTGATAGAATTCTATCAGCCAATCGGAATTGAAGGGACGCCATCTTGAATGACTTCACTTAAAGGTACCTTCGATCTGTGTTAGTCGTCGTCAGAAGAGGATGCTCCGCGTCGGATGTCTAGAAGATGCCGTCTGGATGAAGACTTCTGCCCGTCTGGAGGACCACTTCGCCCGGCTTGGATGAAGACTTCTCCCGGCTTCGTTGAGGACTTCGGCCCGGTTGGATGAAGACTTCTCCCGATAAGGCGATCTTCAAGGGGTTAGTGTTAGTTTTTTTTTTAAGGGGGTATTGGGTGGGTTTTAGAGTAGGGTTGGTTGTGTTGGTGGTGGGTTTTAATGTTGGGGGGGGATTTGTATTTTTTTTTTTACAGGTGAAAGAGCTGATTACTTTGGGGCAATGACCCGCAAAAGGCCCTTTTAAGGGCTATTTATAATTTAGCGTAGGGTAGGGCTTTTTTATTTTGTTAGGGGGATTAGATTAGGTGTAATTAGTTTAAAAATCTTGTAATTTGTTTATAATTTTCTGTAATTTAGTGTTTGTTTTTTTTTGTACTTTAAATAATTTAATTTAATTGTATTTAATTTAGGGAAATAATTTAATTGTAGTGTAGTGTTAGGTGTAATTGTAACTTAGGTTAGGTTTTATTTTACAGGTACTTTTGTATTTATTTTAACTAGGTAGTTATTAAATAGTTAATAACTATTTAATAACTATTGTACCTAGTTCAAATAAATACAAACTTGCCTGTAAAATAAAAATAAACCCTAAGCTAGATACAATGTAACTATTAGTTATATTGTAGCTAGCTTAGGGTTTATTTTATAGGTAAGTATTTAGTTTTAAATAGGAATTATTTAGTGAATTATAGTAATTTTATTTATACTTATTTAAATTATATTTAAGTTAGGGGGTGTTAGGGTTAAGGTTAGACTTAGGTTTAGGGGTTAATAGCTTTAATATAGTGGCAGCGACATTGGGGGTGGCAGATTAGGGGTTAATAAATGTAGGTAGGTGGTGTCGATGTTAGGGACGGCAGATTAGGGGTTAGCGGTATAGGGGTTAATATATATATTATAGTGGCGGCGATGTCCGGTCCGGCAGATTAGGGGTTACAATTTTTATTTTAGTGTTTGCGATGTGGGGGGGCCTCGGTTTAGGGGTTAATAGGTCGTTTATGGGTGTTAGTGTACTTTTTGGCACTTTAGTTAAGAGTTTTATGCTACAGCGTTGTAGTGTAAAACTCTTAACTACTGACTTTAAAATGCGGTACCAGGCTTGACAGGAGAGGATCTACCCCTCACTTTTTGGCAGACTCGTAATACCGGCGCTATGCAAGTCCCATTGAAAAAATAGGATACGCAATTGACGTAAGTGGATTCACTGTATTTCCAAGTCTGGCCAAAAAAGTGAGCGGTAAACCTGTACCTGCAAGACTCGTAATACCAGTGGGCGTTAAAAAGCAGCGTTGGGACCGGCCAACGCTGCTTTTTAAGCCTAACTCACAACTCGTAATCTAGCCGATAGTTTCTGAATATATGTAACTATCTAGTCCAGAATAAGTTATGATACAGGTAACTATAAATATTTTATGGCTGCCTTATGTTATGGCGCCCTCATGTAGGTCAGGCTGTGGTCATAAAATGACCATGAAAAGGTAAATGTCACAGATGTCCCATACCTGAACTTTTAACGGGGACATTAAATTGTAATTTTAACAATTATTATAATAATAGGAAATTCAGTTTAAAATGTGTGTTGTATAATGTTATCAGGGAAGGTCGGAGCTTCAACATTAATAAAACAATAAGTCCAGCAAGCTCACTACCTCCCCTGGATGTTTTAAGTATTGAGATGGCTTGGGAATACCAAGAATCTCCAGCCAAGCAGACTCAAATTGTTTTGATTGGTTTTGTTTTAGCCAAATCAAGAGTCAAGCTACTGACCAATCAGAAACTGCTGCAGTGGACTTTGACTTTCTGCTATTGGCTCGCTTATCATCAGGTTGCTATTTGTTCACAGTGCCTAAATTCTGGCTGCAAACTGTTAAGTGTCTAAGAAAGGGTTATAGTTCAGTAATATAGACTTCTCAGGATATAATTATCATTTGTATCACTGGGATGAATGGGTTAATATAATTTTGTCTGAATGAGCTAACATCACTTAAGGTTCCTGATACACTGAGAAGGTTGTGACCCACAGATCTTGGCTATAGGAGGCCCTGTCCACTGGAGTGGTGCAGAAGATTGCTGGAGTCTCCCTGCTGGAAGCTGGTCCTTTTCTGAACCCAGGAAGGCCACCATGACTGCAAGACTGATAACTCCTCCCTCCAGAAACCACTGGCAACACCCACCCCATGACAATAAGGTTTGGATCAATATACATTTGTAGATCCATATATAGCTGGTGATATTATTTTGTTATCCCTGAAGACTATTTTGTTCACTTTCCTTTAGAGTATTTTAAAAATAGAGAAACATCACAATCTTATTAACATGACAGTTTTGGAAAATATGCATTTTTAATTAACACAGTTGCTTATAACTGACAGATGCAGATAAGCTATTACAGAGGCTAAATGTTGCCTGTGGTTATATTGCTTTGAAGAACTACTGCTCTATGTAAGAAGGTTTTAGTGTTAGAGCTAATAATATAAGTTAAGACTAAGGGGCCTAATTATCATAGTGCGAGCGGACATGATCCGATATTGCAGATCATGTCCGCTGCACATTCTGGTGAACTGCTTGTGCAATGCCGCCCCTTGCAGATTCGTGGCCAATCGGTTGCTAGCAGGGGGTGTCAAATACGATCGGGTTGATTTCTGGCGATTAGACTGCTGCTTCATAACTTGTGTATCTGGCGAGCCTGAAAGCTCGCCAGAAACACGGGGCATCAAGCTCCGTTCGGATAAGGGGCCGATTTAGGGTGGCCTGTACTGGCCTGTACTGGCCTGTACTGTGCCTAATGCACCTGTCTCCACGCAAGCAATGACTAAAGACATGTGCACACTCATGAGCTCACATAGAATTACTCTTTAACAAATCATAACAAGAGAACTAAGTGAAATTGGTAATGTAAGTAAATTAGAAAGTTATTTAGATTGTCATGTTCTATCCAACACATTTAAAGGGACAGTAAACACCTTGTAATTATAAGACATTTATATTGTGTTGCTATAGAAAAATATATCAGCCAAGTCGTAAAAAAAAATTAAAAAATTAACATCCTTTTTATTGGAGTTATTTTTCAATATCCAAACTACACCCACTATTTGTCTTATTGAAAGGAGCCAATTAGAGTTTTAGTCTACACACAACAAGGTTAACCACAGCCATAAAGTTAGTGTAAAGTGAATTGTTTTGCAGTTGCTATCTAAAAAAGCCAATTAGGGAGAGATATGTAGCAGAGTTAGCATTGAGAAGTCAGCAGGGTGCATTTTAAGTTTCTGGACCAACACTGGAAGTGTTGGTCCAGAAACACAAATCTCAGGAACCTGAAGTGATCCCTGTGGATTGGTACGTGAAGGTAAGCATCCTTCAAATCTATTGTTGTCATGAACTGTACCTCTTGAACTAGGGGCAGAATGAATCTGATTGTTTCCATTTTGAACGATGGAACAGCCAGAAACTTGTTTAAACCCTTTAGGTCTAGAATTGGGCAGAACTTGCCCTCCTTCTTTGGAATCACGAAAAGGTTTGAATAGTACCCTAGACCTCTTTCTGCTAGAGGTACTGATACAATAACTCAGAGAGAAGAGAGATCCCTCATGCATTCTAGAAAGGCGTCTCTCTTCTCTGGTCTTGAAGACAGATTTGACAGGAGGAATCTGCCTCTGGGAGGATGAGATCTGAACCCTATCCTGTAACCCTGGGCTATGACCTCCAGAACCCAAGGATCTTGTACATCCTGCATCCAAGCCTCCGCGAAAAGAGATAGTCTGCCCCCTACGCTATCTGTTGACCGATCGGGGGTCGCCCCTTCATGCCGATTTTGTCTTGGCGGGCTTCTTGTTCTGCTTGGTCTTGTTCCAAGACTGAGCTGGCTTCCAAGTTCCCTTGGACTGCTCTGCTTTCATGGCACGTTGCTGGCATTGGGACTTGTCTGATCAAAAAGGGACAAAAAGTAGATCCCTTAGACTTAGTTTTCTTATCCTGCGGTAGGAAAGCGCCCTTGCCTCCCATGACCGTGGATATGATATGTCCTGGACCAAAAATTATCTTTCCCTGAAATGTAAGGGATAGAAGTCTAGATTTGGAAGTCATGGCCGCAGACCACGACTTCAACCACAGAGCCCTATGGACTAGAACAGAGAAACATGATGTTTTGGCATTCTGGCGAATAATCTTCATATTGGCGTCACAAATAAGCTATCTTTAAGGCCTTAATTCTTTCCTGTATCTTGTCGAGGGGAGTTTCATCCTTGACCATGGCTGACAGAGATTCATACCAATATGTAGCAGCTCCAAACACTGCAGCAACAGCCGCTGCCGGCTGAAAAACAAACCCTGTGTAATGAAACATCTTTCTCAACGTGTTTTCTAACTTCTTATACATGGGCTCTTTGAACGACGAACTATCCTCGAGCGGGATTGTCGTGCGCTTAATGCGTGTGGAGATAGCTCCATCCACTTTAGGGATGGCCCCCCACAGCTCAAGCTGAGAGTCCTGGACGGGGAATAACTTCTTAAAAGAAGAAGAGGGAGAAAAGGACGAACCCAGTCTCTCCCATTCATTCTTAATAATGTTGGCCATCTTAACGGGAACTGGGAAGATCTGAGGCACCACCCTATCCTTGTATACTTTATCAAGCTTAGGAATCGAAGGTTCCTCCAGTAGTTTCGGTTTTGGAACCTCCAGCATAGCAAGCACCCCTTTAGCAGAAAGCGCAAATTTTCCATCCTAAACCTAAAGTCTGGTTCATCCGCAGCAGGAGGTTTAGAACGTCCTCTGAAGAGTGGGAGTCATCCTCATTAGCGGATAATCTTTCAGAAATATCCAGCGGCGTAGATGACACCTGGGCCGGATAGCAATGTTTCACCTTTCGCTTGCGCTTAGCAGAACGTGGTAAGGCACTAATCACCGCCGTTTGCAGTTGATCCGCAAAACCTGACGGTCAGCGGGCATCTCCCGCGGGAGGATTAGTCGCGCCCTGGGGAGCTGCATGTGTAATCGGATATGAAAGTAGGGAATACACCTCACGGGACAGGGAACCCTCAGAGGTGGACGGCTCAGTAGTACCAAATATCTTATTCTTTTTAGATATAGCAATTCTTTCAAAGCATGTGGAACAAAGTAGAGCAGGCGGATCTACCAGAACCTCCTCACAATAGACACAGGTATTAGACTTGGTTAAAGAGGGAGTACCCTCTAACGCATCAGAGGCCTCCATAGCTTGCGCCTTTATTACAGACTAGATATAAAATTTAAACTGCACCTTTATACCACAATGGCCAGGGCACTCACCACCTCCTATGACCCGGACCAAAGAGAAAACTGCTTTGTCTCCTGCAACCACCAGTCAAGAAAGAGGAAGTTGAATAAGCCACACTCAGTCACATGGAGTGCCATGCAAGACTACCCCTGCACTAGGGAGAAAAGTGCACCAACACGGGCTGCACAACCAACTCCCAAAAATAAGACCTGTGTGTTCACACATTGCCAGAGCCTCATCTCACACATGTCGCAGCAATGACACAATAAAATAACATTATGTACAAGTCCCCCCTGTTCAATAATCCCCCTTCCAGGGATATTAACCCTTGATTCTATACAGATAAAAGGAGTCACACTGTGACCCTATCTTCTTGCGTTGTCATTATGTGTATAGAAATGAAACAATCTTACCAGAATCTATGCCGTGGAACAGGAACACGGCCTCTCAAGTGTAACAGTGTAGTAGCAGCGCTCCTGACATGGACTTAAGTGCAGAAAAGCAGGCAGCGAAACTCGTCAACGCTGATTGCTTAAGGAGCTGTTAATATGAGTCGAGATGATTTCGCTGAAAGACTCACACAGCATATCCGGATTCTAACTTTAGCCCATGCTCTCACTGAGAGGCTGACAGGACTACTTAAAACTCCAGTCCCATTCCAAAGAGTACTACCCTCCAAAAGAGACGACTCTGAATCTTCCGACACTTCTCTGCCATCCTCCTGTGACGAAAGGCAAAGAATGACTGGGGGATGAGGGGAGTGGGGGAGGTGTTTAAGCCTTTGGCTGGGGTGTCTTTGCCTCCTCCTGGTGGCCAGGTTCTTAATTCCTACAAGTAATGAATGAAGCCGTGGACACATAACTAACATTTTATACAAATATCTCAAAGGTGTTTACTGTCCCAGGGACGCTAAACCCAAAAATGCCCTTTTGTGAATCAGACAGAACAAACCATTTAAAAGAAAAAGTTTCTAGTTTACTTCTATTATCAAAAAATTGCTTTGTTCTCATGATATTCTGTGTTGGAGAGATACCTGGGTAGGCATCAGGAGCACTACACGGCAGAAAATAGTGCTGCCATCTTGAAAAAGGTTAACATTCCATGATTTTCAACAAAAGATACAGAGAGAACAAAGGATTTTTTGAAAATAAGTAAATTAAAATTGCATGCGCTATCTGAATCATGAAAGATAAATGTGGGTTTTAAATGCCTTTAATTTTGACTCTGCTGTCCTTTTAAGGCTACTAATTTATCTCCTTCCTTGTACAGCAGCATATTATCATATTGTTTGTGTTCTGTTACAAGATTTGCCCCATTAGGTTAACAGGTTACTTATTCTTATGTACACATCCTTCTTCAGTTCCATAGTATGTTTGAATTTTAATGCACAAGTTTCAAAACACTGAAACCTTTTTTTTTTCCAACAATGATCATGCAAAAATATTATCACATCACATAAAGTTTGTGCTAACTTTATATGTTGTTCCAGGTCCTCATATAAAAGTATATTATGATCAGAAAGTTTCCCTTTTTTTTTGGGGGGGGGGGGGTTAACCCCTTTAGGCCAGTATAATAGTTTTCACATCATGTGATCGTTGATGATCATGTGATTTCAAGGTCAGGACTAAGCCTAAGTTGCATGGCACCCCCCCAGGCCGATCCTTGCCTTCATCAAAGGGGGAACCTGCAGGATGCTGTATATGGTAGAACGTCCAATCCCATCCTAACATTTTTAAACACACACTAGGGTATGTGATGCATAATCCCCCCCTCCCAAAAAAAACAATAAAAATTATAGGAATTGTGGGTTCTGACTTCTGTAATTTGTCAAGCTCAAGTCTGTGATGAACAGATCCAATATGGATATACTAAACTTGAACATAAAGGTCAACTAAGAGCTATGGCAAATGGTCAATAGCAGGAGGCTATAGGGTAACATGATGTAACTAAAGGGATATGAAACCCAATTTTGTTCTTTCATTATTCAGATACAGCATGTTCTATTTTTCTCACATTATCAATTTTTCTTTGTTCTCTTGGTACCTTTATTTTAAAAAGCAGGAATGTAAGCTTAGTACCTGGAGTGAAGTGTGGAGCAAACTACGCTCACTTTTTGTAAAAACCCGTAACACCAGCGCTGCAGGTAAGTGAGCGGTGAGAATAAACTGCTTGTTAGCCTCGCAGCCCTGTTACTGCAAAACTCTTAATCTGGCCGTAAGTAAGTTAGCAAATATCATTTTATCACAATACTGCGTTTTAAATTCATTTTATTTTGAAAATATCAGTGTGTATGACACCGGTGTCTTATTATGTATGTATGAACTGTTTAATAAATGTGAAATACATACAAATTTAAAATTAGAATAGTATCCTCCTATTCTTAGTCCTTAAAAACTATCCAGCCCTATAGCGCCACCCTTCTTCTACCTTTCAAAATCGCATACACTATCTTTTGAGGAGTATAATGTCTCTCTTGGGAGCAGCAGCTGATCATCAGTTTGCAGACTATTTAACTATTTATTTATACACTTGGCTAAAATGCAAGTCTGCCAAAAGAACTAAGATACGGAGGGGCAGTCTGCAGAGGCTTAGATACAAGGTAATCACAGATGTAAAAAGAATATTAATATAACAGTGTTGGTTATGCAAAACTGGGGAATGGGCAATAAAGGGATTATCTATCATTTTAAATAATAAAAATAATAATAATAAAAATTCTGGAGTAGACTGTCCCTTTAAAAATACTTAGAAAAGTTTCTACTATGTGAAGAACATTGGAATGAAAAATATTTACAGTAAATACACATTACTAAATATTGATTAAAAATTAAAGACCGGACATCCATTCTCAACGAACCCGGGAGAAGCCTTCATCCAAGCGGCAAGAAGTCCTCAACGAAGCCGGGAGAAGTCTTCATCCAAGCGGCAAGAAGTGGACCTCCAGAAGGGCAGAAGTCTTCATCCAGACGGCATCTTCTATCTTTATCCTTCCGACCCGGAGCGGCTCCATCTTCAAGACATCCGGCGCGGAGCATCCTCTTCTGTCGATGGATCTTCAAGAATGAATTCTCCTTTAAATGACGTCATCCAAGATGGCGTCACTTGAATTCGTAATGGCTAATAGAATTCTATCAGCCAATCGGAATTAAAGGTGAAAAAATCCTATTGGCTGATGCAATCAGCCAATAGGATTGAGCTTCAATCTTATTGGCTGATCCAATCAGCCAATCGGATTGAGCTCGCATTCTATTGGCTGTTCCAATCAGCCAATAGAATGCAAGCTCAATCCTATTGGCTGATTGGATCAGCCAATAGGATTGAGCTCGCATTCTATTGGCTGTTCCAATCAGCCAATAGAATGCTAGCTCAATCCTATTGGCTGATTGGATCAGCCAATAGGATTGAAGCTCAATCCTATTGGCTGATTGCATCAGCCAATAGGATTTAATTCACCTTTAATTCCGATTAGCTGATAGAATTCTATCAGCCAATCGGAATTCAAGGGATGCCATCTTGGATGACATCATTTAAAGGAGAATTCATTCTTGACGATCCATCGACAGAAGAGGATACTCCGCACCAGATGTCTTGAAGATGGAGTCGCTCTGCGTCGGAAAGATGAAGATAGAAGATGCCGTCTGGATGAAGACTTCTGCCTGTCTGGAGGACCACTTCTTGCCGCTTGGATTAAGACTCCTCCCGGCTTCGTTGAGGACTTCTTGCCGCTTGGATGAAGACTTCTCCTGGCTTCATTGAGGATGGATCTCCGGTCTTCAAAAACTTTAAGTGGATCTTCGGGGGTTAGTGTTAGGGTTTTTTAAGGGTTTATTGGGTGGGTTTTATTTTTAGCTTAGGGTTTGGGCAATGGAAAAGAGCTAAATGCCCTTTTAAGGGCAATGCCCATCCAAATGCCCTTTTAAGGGCAATGGGGATCTTAGGTTTTTTAGATAGGATTTTATTTGGGGGGTTGGTTGTGTGGGTGGTGGGTTTTACTGTTGGGGGGTTGTTTGTATTATTTTTTACAGGAAAAGGAGCTGATTTCTTTGGGGCAATGCCCCGCAAAAGGCCCTTTTAAGGGCTATTGGCAGTTTAGTTTAGGCTAGGGTTTTTTTTTTTATTTTGGGGGGGCTTTTTTATTTTGATAGGGCTATTAGATTAGGTGTAATTTGTTTAAATATTTGATAATTTATTTTTTATTTTGTGTAATTTAGTGTTTATTTTTTTTTGTAATTTAGTTAATTGTATTTAATTAATGTAATTTATTTAATTGTAGTTTAAGGTTCGGTGTTAGTGTAAGACAGGTTAGGTTTTATTTTACAGGTAAATTTGTATTTATTTTAACTAGGTAGTTGTTAATTAGGTAATAACTATTTACTAACTAATCTACCTCGTTAAAATAAATACAAATTTAGCTGTGAAATAAAAATAAAACCTAAGATAGCTACAATGTAACTATTAGTTATATTGTAGCTAGCTTAGGGTTTATTTTACAGGTAAGTATTTAGTTTTAAATAGGAATTATTTAGTTAATTATAGTAATTTTTATTTAGATTTATTTTAATTATATTAACGTTTATGGGTGTTAGGGTTAGGGTAAGACTTAGGGTTAGGTTTAGGGGTTAATAACTTTAGTATAGTGGCGGCGACGTTGGGGACGGCAGATTAGGGGTTAATAAGTGTAGGTAGGTAGCGACGACATTGGGGGCGGCAGATTAGGGGTTAATAAGTGTAATGTAGGTGGAGGCGATGTAAGGGGCGGCAGATTAGGGGCTAATAAGTGTAGGTAGATGGCGGCGATGTCGGGGCGGCAGATTAGGGGTTAATAAGTGTAATGTAGGTGTCGGCGATGTCGGGGGCGGCAGATTAGGGATGTTTAGACTCAGGGTTTATGTTAGGGTGTTAGGTGTAAACATAAATTTTCTTTCCCCATAGGAATCAATGGGGCTGCGTTACGGAGCTTTACGCTCCTTTATTGCAGGTGTTAGGCTTTTTTTCCAGCCGGCTCTCCCCATTGATGTCTATGGGAAAATTGTGCACGAGCACGTAAAACCAGCTCAAAGCAGCGCTGGTATTTGTGTGCGGTTTGGAGCTCAATTTTGCTCAATGCTGACATATTGCCTGCTAACACTGCGTTTTTGCAAACCTGTAATGGCAGCGATATAGGGAGGTGAGCGGTGACAATAACTTGCAAGTTAGCACCGAGCCTCTCATAATGCAAAACTAGTAATCTAGCCGCATATTTTATATTAATATTCATATGAATATTTTTTATCAGACAGTGTATATATAACAGTTTATTTTAATTTATTTATTTTGTGTTTGTTACAACTTTCTATCTAGCCCTAACTCTTTACGAAAGGACTTCAGTCTTGCTAAACAGACAAGAGAAAATTTAGTTTGTGCTCGTGCAGTCATGCTTACTTTCAACTTGTAATACGCGCGAAAGTTACCACAGTGCGATATTTCAATATTGTGCACATTCTAACGTTAGCGTACCACTTGTAATCTAGTCCTAAATGTAAGGGAAATACCTTCAAGAACAATGATTGTTAATGTTTATAATGCAAATGCACTAAAATAATAAATCATAGTGTAATAACAAAAGGCGTTGGGAATAAAGTATCTACTAAACCCTCAGCTGTAGATATGGGCAGTATTTGGATAGGGCGGAGTACCTGGCATTTCATATTTAAATCATCTGTTCTCTGTTCAACCCAAAGACACATCTGAAGGAAACGAGAGACAGCAACTCCATAAGAACCATGTGGTCTACAGCACTCACAGTGTTCTGGTTACTGACCACGCTCACTAACGCTGAAGACTCCTGCCCAGGTAAGTGACCGATACACACAGTTTTGTACTCTAGTCCAAAAGCTTTTTTTGCAGGATTTTGGGGCTTTTCAAATAGAGTAATTTTAAACAGTTCAAACATTTATGTTACTTATTTTTAAATGAAAAAAATCTGTGTTGTTTTTTAATACTATGGGGTCTATTTAACATTTGGCGGGCAGACATGATTCCCTGTCGGCATTTAACATTGCACAAACATTTCACAAGAAATGCTTGTGCAATGCCACCCCCTGCACATTTGCGGCCAATCGACCGCTAGCAGGGAGTGTCAATCATACCGATCGGATCAGGATGATTGCAGTCTGCCTTTACGGTGGCGGACAAGTTAAGGAGCAGCAATCTTAGGACCGCCGCTTTTTAACAGTATTGCATACAAGTAATGACGTTTGGTTATAACACATATACGTGCATAGTTGAAACTTTTGTTTAACCCCTTAATGACCGAGGACGTGCAGGGTACGTCCTCAAAAAAAAGGCAGTTAACGCCTGAGGACGTACCCTGCACGTCCTCGGTGTGGAAAGCAGCTGGAAGCGATCTTGCTCGCTTCCAGCTGCTTTCCGGTTATTGCAGTGATGCCTCGATATGGAGGCATCCTGCAATAACCTTACACGGCCATCCGATGCAGAGAGAGCCACTCTGTGGCCCTCTCTGCACCGGACATCGATGGCCGGTATCGTTGGTGGGTGGGAGCCGACTTGGGAGGCGGGTGGGCGGCCATCGGTGTGCCCTGTGTCGTCAAGGGGGGCGGGATCGGGTGCGAGCCGTTAGGGGGCGCGCACGGGCGCGCGCGCGTGCACGGAGGGTGCCGGGCGGGCGCGTGCACGGGGCGGGAGCGGGTGGGAACCGCTACACTATGGAAATTTTTTTTAGTAACAAATGGCCAAATCTTGTTTGTGCAAAAGCACAAAAAGAGATCATGGAGGGGTGGGGGGTTGGTTTTGTGTGGGGGGAAGCTACACTGCAGAAAAGTTTAATAAAAACTAAAAAAAAACATTTTTTCTTCTAAACTGGGTACTGGCAGACAGCTGCCAGTACCCAAAATGGCGCAGATTAAGTTAGAGTGGGAGGGTTATAGAGCTGTTTGGGGGGGATCAGTGAGGTTGGGGGCTAAGGGGGGGATAGTACACAGCAGCATATGTAAATATGCTTTTTTTTTTTTTAAAAAAAAACATAGCTTTTATTTTAGTACTGGCAGACTTTCTGCCAGTACTTAAGATGGCGGGGACAATTGTGGAGTGGGGGAGGGAAGAGAGCTGTTTGGGAGGGATCAGGGGGTCTGATGTTTCAGGTGGGAGGCTGAGCTCTACACTAAATGTGATATTAACCCTGCAAGCTCCCTACAAGCTACCTAATTAACCCCTTCACTGCTAGCCATAATACACGTGTGATGCGCAGCGGCATTTAGCGGCCTTCTAAATACCAAAAAGCAACGCCAAAGCCATATATGTCTGCTATTTCTGAACAAAGGGGATCCCAGAGAAGCATTTACAACCATTTGTGCCATAACTGCACAAGCTGTTTGTAAATGATTTCAGTGAGAAACCTAAAATTGTGAAAAATTTAACGTTTTTTTTAATTTGATCGCATTTGGTGGTGAAATGGTGGCATGAAATATACCAAAATGGGCCTAGATCAATACTTGGGGTTGTCTACTACACTACACTAAAGCTAAAATTACCCCAAAAAGCTCCCTACATGCTCCCTAATTAACCCCTTCACTGCTGGGCATAATACACGTGTGGTGCGCAGTGGCATTTAGTGGCATTCTAATTACCAAAAAGCAACACCAAAGCCATATAAGTCTGCTATTTCTGAACAAAGGGGATCCAAGAGAAGAATTTACAACCATTTATGCCATAATTGCACAAGCTGTTTGTAAATAATTTCAGTGAGAAACCTAAAGTTTGTGAAAAAATTTGTGAAAAAGTGAACAATTTTTTTTTATTTTAACGCATTTGGCGGTGAAATGGTGGCATGAAATATACCAAAATGGGCCTAGATCAATACTTTGGGTTGTCTACTAAAAAAAAATATATACATGTCAATGGATATTCAGAGATTCCTGAAAGATATCAGGGTTCTAATGTAACTAGCGCTAATTTTGAAAAAAAAAGTGGTTTGGAAATAGCAAAGTGCTACTTGTATTTATTGCCCTATAACTTGCAAAAAAAGCAAAGAACATGTAAACATTGGGTATTTCTAAACTCAGGACAAAATTTAGAAACTATTTAGCATAGGTGTTTTTTGGTGGTTGTAGATATGTAACAGATTTTGGGGGTCAAAGTTAGAAAAAGTGTATTTTTTTTCAATTTTTCCTCATATTTTATAATTTTTTTTATAGTAAATTATAAGATATGATGAAAATAATGGTATCTTTAGAAAGTCCATTTAATGGCGAGAAAAACGGTATATAATATGTGTGGGTACAGTAAATGAGTAAGAGGAAAATTACAGCTAAACACAAACACTGCAAAAATGTAAAAATAGCCTTGGTCCCGAACGGACAGAAAATGGAAAAGTGCTGTGGTCATTAAGGGGTTAAATGATGCTTTTAAATTATGAAATGTTTAATCAGGTTAAAGTGATGGAAAATTTCAGACTATAAAAATGTTGCAATGAGAAATATATTAGTTTGCAAGTAAAACCACATAAATATATTTTTCTAAGAAACTGTATAAACATTTTATAATAAATTATTTAGAATCCTAATTGGTATTGACTGTTCCCCCTTCATTTCCTCTTTTGAGTGGGCTGTGATGTATAGAGCAGTCACATCCAGGGGCCCATTTATTAAGATGCAAGCGGACATGATCCGATATTGCGGATCATGTCTGCTGCATATTGATAAATGCAGACAGCATACGCTCTCGGCATTTATCATTGCACCAGCAGTTCTTGTGAACTGCTGGTGCAATACCGCCCCGTGCAGATTCATGGCCAATCGGCCGCTAACAGGGGGTGTCAATCAACCCGATAGTATTTGATCGGGTTGATTTCTTGCGAGTTCTGTCCGCCTCCTCAGAGCAGACGGACAGGTTATGGAGCAGCGGTCTTTAGAACGCTGCTTCATAACCTGTGTTTCTTGCAAGCCTAAAGGCTCGCCAGAAACACTGTCACGTGGCATCAAGCTCCGTTCAGAGCTTGATAATTCGGCCCCCCAGTCTCTACATAGGCTTTCTAAGGGCTTTAAAGGGGCTGGACTTCAATATTGTCATCTGACACACATGCTAATTGGATGTACACTGGAATTGTCATAAAAAAGTTCATCCAAGTGGGCCGGCATAACATTGCAGAGGACACATTATTATATGCACTCATTTAAAGGGACAGTATACTATAAATTGTTTTTCCCTTAATGTGTTTCCAATAACTTTTTTTACCAGCTGCAGAGTATAAAATGTATGAGATTGCTTTTTTAAGGCTTATTTGTGCATATGAATTAGCTGATTTTGTTTTTTGAAGCCACAACCTAATAAAATGAGTTGAGCTTGTAGGTATAATCAGATCTCATTACTTTATCACATTTTGTACATATACCTGCTTCTTTATCTTATATCTGTAGGTATAATCAGATCTCATTACTGTATCACATTGTGTACATATACTTGCTTCTTTATCTTATATCTGTCCATAAACAAATCACCAATACTTGGAGAGAACAATGGAAAATTAACATTTTATTACCTTATCTCTTCTATACCCAGTGGGAGTGTAATTTCTTCTACTGGCTGTGTTAATACAGTTTGGCCTTGTGGCCAAAAACTTTCAGGATGGGTGGGGAAACCACAGGCTAAATAAACTAATTCAAATGCCAATATAAGGGTAATGCAAATACAATTTAATACACTCCAGCAGGTAAAGTGGATAATTGGAAACAAATTAAAGGGGAGAACATTTTGAGTAAACTGTCCCTTTAAGTCTTTCACAGATGGATTAAAAAAAAAAAAAGGTACACATCAAGGGGTCAATCCGATAAAAATCGTCACCCGCAAAAGCCGGCGACGCCAATATTTGCGCTGGTTTGGTATCCTATATACGGCGTAACTTAGAAGTTACGCGCGTATATTTCTGCCGTCGCCCGTAGTTTTTTGGGCCATAGGCAGGTATACCAAACCAGCGCAGTTTGGTATCCAATATGCAGCGTAAGGACTTACGTGGCAAAAATGGAGAAATCTTACTCCATTTTCACCTCGCCACAAAAAGCAGCCGTAAGAAGCCTTACGCTGACTATTGGAGCCCCGTAACTCCCTAAACTAGCTAGAAAATAAACCTAACACCTAACGCATGCGCAATGTCTATCTAGCTGTCACCCGCGATCTGCTAAATAAAACCTAACACCTAACGCATGCGCAATGTCTATCTACCTGTCAACCGCGATCCCCCGCCGCAATCCCTAATAAAGTTATTAACCCCTAAACCGCCGCTCCCGGACCCCGCCGCCATCTACATAAACTAACCCCCTACTGTGAGCCCCTAAAACCGCCGCCATCTACCTTATCTATCGCCTAATGTGAACCCCTAAAACCGCCGCCATCTACCTTATCTATCCCCTAATGTGAACACCTTACACCGCTGCCATCTACCTTATCTATCCACTAATCTGACCCCTTACACCGCCGCCACCTATATAAAAATTATTAACCCCTAATCTAATCCCCCTATACCGCCGCCAGCTATATTAATATTATTAACCCCTAATCTAATCCCCCTAAAGTAATAAACTCTATTACCAGCCCTTAAAAGGGCATTTTGCAGGGCTTTGCCCCAAAGTAAACAGCTCTTTTGCCCTATAACCTGCCCTCCCTACACCGCCGCCACCTATATTAATAGTATTAACCCCCAATGTAAGCCCCTTACACCGCCGCCATCTCTATTAAAATTATTAACCCCTAATTTAATCTACCTACCCCGCCGCCAGCTATGTTATCTATATTAACCCTAAGTATATTATAGTTAATATAGTTATTACATTATATATATTAACTATATTAACCCTAATTATATTAGGGTTAATATAGTTAATATAGTTACTATAGTATTTATATTAACTATATTAACTCTATCTAACCCTAACACCCCTAACTAAATTCTTATTAAATTAATCTAATTCATATTATAAACTAAAATATTCCTATTTAAATCTAAATACTTACCTATAAAATAAACCCTAAGATAGCTACAATATAATTAATAATTACATTGTAGCTATGTTAGGGTTTATATTTATTTTACAGGTAAATTGTTAATTATTTTAACTAGGTATAATAGCTATTAAATAGTTATTAACTATTTAATATCTACCTAGTTAAAATAATTACCCAATTACCTGTAAAATAAATCCTAACCTAAGTTACAAATACACCTACACTATCAATAAATTAAATAAACTACAAATATCTATCTAAAAATACAATTACATAAACTAAACTAAATTACAAAAAAAACACTAAATTACAAAAAATAAAAAAAAGATTACAAGATTTTTAAGCTAATTACACCTATTCTAAGCCCCCTAATAAAATAATAAAGCCCCCCAAAATAAAAAAAATTCCCTGCCCTATTCTAAATTAAAAAAAGTTCAAAGCTCTTTACCTTACCAGCCCTTAAAAGGATTGAACTTGAATCTGATTGGCTGATTCAATCAGCCAATCAGATTTTTCTACCTTAATTCCGATTGGCTGATAGAATCCTATCAGCCAATCGGAATTCGGCGGACGCCATCTTGGATGACATCATTTAAAGATACCTCATTCGTCGTTCAGTCGTCGGCCGGGATGGATGCTCCGCGGCGGGGAGCGAAGAAAGAAGATTGAAGATGCCGCTTGATGGAAGATGCTGCCGGAAGGAAGAAGACGTTGCTGCCGCTTGGAGGAAGACATCGCCAGGATGAAGAATTCTTCTTTGCCGCTTGGAGGAAGACATCGCCGGGATGAAGAATTCTTCTTTGCCGCTTGGAGGAAGACATCGCCCGGATAGGATGAGGAGTTCGGCCCGGTGTGGTGAAGACAAGGTAGGGAGATCTTCAGGGGGGTAGTGTTAGGTTTTTTTAAGGGGGGTTTGGGTGGGTTTAGAATAGGGGTATGTGGGTGGTGGGTTGTAATGTTGGGGGGGGGTATTGTATATTTATTTAAATGCAAAAGAGCTGAATTCTTTGGGGCATTCCCCACAAAAGGCCCTTTTAAGGGCTGGTAAGGTAAAGAGCTTTGAACTTTTTTTAATTTAGAATAGGGCAGGGAATTTTTTTTATTTTGGGGGGCTTTATTATTTTATTAGGGGGCTTAGAATAGGTGTAATTAGCTTAAAAATCTTGTAATCTTTTTTTTATTTTTTGTAATTTAGTGTTTGTTTGTTTTTTTGTAATTTAGTTTAGTTTATGTAATTGTATTTTTAGATAGATATTTGTAGTTTATTTAATTTATTGATAGTGTAGGTGTATTTGTAACTTAGGTTAGGATTTATTTTACAGGTAATTGGGTAATTATTTTAACTAGGTAGATATTAAATAGTTAATAACTATTTAATAGCTATTATACCTAGTTAAAATAATTAACAATTTACCTGTAAAATAAATATAAACCCTAACATAGCTACAATGTAATTATTAATTATATTGTAGCTATCTTAGGGTTTATTTTATAGGTAAGTATTTAGATTTAAATAGGAATATTTTAGTTTATAATATGAATTAGATTAATTTAATAAGAATTTAGTTAGGGGTGTTAGGGTTAGATAGAGTTAATATAGTTAATATAAATACTATAGTAACTATATTAACTATATTAACCCTAATATAATTAGGGTTAATATAGTTAATATATATAATATAATAATTATATTAACTATATTAACCCTAATATAATTAGGGTTAATATAGTTAATATATATAATATAATAATTATATTAACTATATTAACCCTAATATAATTAGGGTTAATATGGTTAATATAGCTGGCGGCGGTGTAGGGGGATTAGATTAGGGGTTAATGTATTTAATATAGCTGGCGGCGGTGTAGGGGGATTAGATTAGGGGTTAATACATTTATTATAGCTGGCGGCGGTGTAGGGGGATTTAGATTAGATGCAAAAGAGCTGATTACTTTGTGACAATGCCCTGCAAAAAGCCCTTTTAAGGGCTGGCAAAAGAGCAGTTTACTTTGGGGTAATGCCACGCAAAAAGCCCTTTTCAGGGCTATTTGTAGGGTTAGACTTAGGTTTAGTGGTAGGGATAGTTTAGTATTTTAGGGGTTAAATAATTTAATATAGATGGCGGCGGGGTAGGGAGATTAAATTAGGGGTTAATAATTTTAAAATAGATGGCGGCGGTGTTAGGGGCTCACTTTAGGGGGTTATAGATTTAATATAGCTGGCGGCGGGGTACGGGAGCGGCGGTTTAGGGGTTAATAACTTTATTAGGTTGCGGCGGGCTACGGGAGCGGCGGTTTAGGGGTTAATAACTTTTTTTGTTGTTAGGCTAGTGAGGGGGGATAGCGGATAGAGGGTTAGACGTGTCGGGCTATGTTTAGGAGGCATGTTAGACAGTGCGGGTGATTTAGACTTTAGTCAGGTTTTGTAGGCGCCGGCAGTTTCTAACGTGGCGCAAGTCACTGGCGACTCCAAAAATCTGTACTTACGCAGATTTCTGGACATCGCTACTTTGTCAGACTTGCGCCACTTTAGCAACTGACGGCGCCGCATATTGGATAGCTCGAGTTGCGAGCTGAAACTGCGGGCGACGCGGGTTCCCTCGCTTGTGCCGCAAACTACGCCGTTTATCGGATCGCGCCCATACTTTTTTTCATGGCAAAGATTAAATATATGGCATTTGATTAGTTAAGGTTTACTATCACTTTAAATATTGTCTTCAGAATAATCATTGACTATTGCAAAGAATTGTACACTCACAATGAACAAACACATAACACTGATATTAATGGTTAAGTAAAAATAACTGCATTAAAACATATTAGGCAGTCATCATTATTACGTAAATAATTAGATGCTACATTTTACTTTTGTCTCTGACATATAGTTTTGCTTCTGTAAAGGTTTGTGAAATTTCCCTTGAAAAGCCTGAAATATCTATCGGCTAGATTACGAGTCTTGCGTTAGCCTTAAAAAGCAGCGTTGAGAGGTCCCAACGCTGCTTTTTAATGCCCGCTGGTATTACGAGTCTTGAAATGACAGGCTCACCGCTCACTTTTTTGGTCAGACTCAAAAATACCGCAAATCCACTTACGTAAATTGCGTCTCCTATATTTTCAATAGGATTTGCATAACACCGGTATTACGAGTCTTCCAAAAAGTGAGTGGTACAGCCTCTCCTGCCAAGACTGGTACCGCATTTAAAAGTCAGTAGTTAAGAGTTTTATGGGCTAACGCCGTAGCATAAAACTCTTAACTAAAGTGTTAAAAAGTACACCAACACCCATAAACGACCTATTAACTCCTAAACCGAGGGCCCCCCACATCGCAAACACACAAAAAAAAGTTTAACCCCTAATCTGCCGAACTGGACATTGCTGCCACTATAATAAATATATTAACCCCTAAACCGCCGCACTCCCGCATCGCAAACACTAGTTAAATATTATTAACCCCTAATCTGCCTGCCCTAACATCGCCGACACCTACCTACATTTATTAACCCCTAATCTGCCGCCGCCACTTCTTAACCTCTAAACCTAAGTCTAACCCTAACCCCCCCTAATGTAAATATAATTTAAATAAATCTAAATAAAATAACTACAATTAACTAACACCGAGATTACGAGTTTGGCGTTAGCCTTAAAAAGCAGCGTTGAGAGGTCCCAACGCTGCTTTTTAACGCCCGCTGGTATTACGAGTCAGGCAGGAAAGGGTCTACCGCTTACTTTTCTTCCGCGACTCGAGGCTACCGCAAATCCCCTTACGTCAATTGCATATCCTATCTTTTTAATGGGATTTGCCTAACGCTGGTATTACGAGTCTTGGAAGAAGTGAGCGGTAGACCCTCTCCTGGCAAGACTCCTACCGCATTTAAAAGTCAGTAGTTAAGAGTTTTATGGGCTAACACCGTAACACAAAACTCTTAACTAAAGTGATAAAAAGTACACTAACACCCATACCCATAAACTACCTATTAACCCCTAAACCGAGCCCCCCCCCCCCCACATCGGAAACACTATTATAAATATTTTATCCCCTAATCTGCCGATCGGACATCGCCGCCACTTTAATAAATATATTAACCCCTAAACCACCGCACTCCTGCCTCGCAAACACTAGTTAAATATTATTAACCCCTAATCTGCCGTCCCTAACATCGCCGACACCTACTTACATTGATTAACCCCTAATCTGCCACCCCCAACGTCGCCGCTACTATATTAAAGGTATTAACCCCTAAACCTAAGTCTAAACCTAACCCTAACCCCCCCTAATTTAAATATAATTTAAAATAAACTAAATAAATTTAACATAATTAAATAAATTAATCCTATTTAAAACGAAATACTTACCTGTTAAATAAACCCTAAGCTAGCTACAATATAACTAATAGTTACATTGTAGCTAACTTAGGATTTATATTTATTTTACAGGCAACTTTGTATTTATTTTAACTAGGTACAATAGTTATTAAATAGTTATTAACTATTTAATAACTACCTAGCTAAAATAAGTACAAAATTACCTGTAAAATAAATCCTAACCTAAGTTACAATTACACCCAACACTACACTATCATTAAATAAATTACCTAAACTACCTACAATTAAATACAATTAAATTAAACTAAATTACGGAAAAAAACACACTAAATTACAGAAAATAAAAAAGAATTACAAGAATTTTAAACTAATTACACCTAATCTAATCCCCCTAATAAAATAAAAAATCCCCCCAAAATAATAAAATTCCCTACCCTATACTAAATTACAAATAGACCTTAAAAGGGCTTTTTGCGGGGCATTGCCCCAAAGTAATCAGCTCTTTCACCTGTAAAAAAAAATACAATACCCCCCCAACATTAAAACCCACCACCCACACACCCAACCCTACTCTAAAACCCACCCAATCCCCCCTTAAAAAAACCTAACACTAGCCCCCTGAAGATCTCCCTACCTTGAGCCGTCTTCACCCAGCCGGGCACAAATGGTCCTCCAGAGGGGCAGAAGTCTTCATCCGATCCGGGCAGAAGAGGTCCTCCAAGCAGAAGAAGTCTTCATCCACGCGGCATCTTCTATCTTCATCCATCTGGAGCGGATGAAGCCCCCTCATCTTGAATGTGCAGCTCTAGAGGGCATATCCCCCAAATAATATAAAAAAATTGGAATATGTTCAAAGAGAGTAACTAAAATGGTACAGGGTATAAAAAAATAAAATTATGTTTGTGCAGGAAATGCAGAACCTAATATTTTGTATAAATTAGTAATCTCTCCTTAAGTGTTTTGTCAACCTATGCATTTATATATAAATATTATCCTTAAACACTTACGCCTAGATTTAGAGTTTTGCGGCCAAAGGGGTGCGTTAGCTACGCGTGCTTTTTTTCCCCCACACCTTTTAAATACCGCTGGTATTTAGAGTTTACAGAAGGGCTGGGTTTTCAGTGCGTTAGGCTCCAAAAAGGGAGCGTAGAGCATAATTTAACGCCACTGCAACTCTAGATACCAGCGGTGCTTACGGACGCGGCCAGCCTAAAAAATGTGCTCGTGCACGATTCCCCCATAGGAAACAATGGGGCTGTTTGAGCTGAAAAAAAACACCTGCAAAAAAGCAGCGTTCAGCTGCTAACGCAGCCCCATTGTTTCCTATGGGGAAACACTTCCTACGTCTGCACCTAACACCCTAACATGTACCCCGAGTCTAAACACCCCTAACCTTACACTTATTAACCCCTATTCTGCCGCCCCCCGCTATCGCTGACCCCTGCATATTATTTTTAACCCCTAATCTGCCGCTCCGTAAACCGCCGCTACTTACATTATCCCTATGTACCCCTAATCTGCTGCCCCTAACACCGCCGACCCCTATATTATATTAATTAACCCCTAATCTGCCCCCCACAACGTCGCCTGCCTACACTTATTAACCCCTAATCTGCCGACCGGACCGCGCCGCTATTATAATAAAGTTATTAACCCCTAATCCGCCTCACTCCCGCCTCAATAACCCTATAATAAATAGTATTAACCCCTATTCTGCCCTGCCTAACATCGCCGACACCTAACTTCAATTATTAACCCCTAATCTGCCGACCGAATCTCGCCGCTACTATAATAAATGTATTAACCCCTAAAGCTAAGTCTAACCCTAACACTAACACCCCCCTAAGTTAAATATAATTTAAATCTAATGAAATAAATTAACTATTATTAAATAAATTATTACTATTTAAAGCTAAATACTTACCTGTAAAATAAACCATAAGATAGCTACAATATAAATTATAATTATATTGTAGCTATTTTAGGATTAATATTTATTTTACAGGTAACTTTGTATTTATTGTAACCAGGTACAATAGCTATTAAATAGTTAAGAACTATTTAATAGCTAAAATAGTTAAAATAATTACAAAATCACCTGTAAAATAAATCCTAACCTAAGTTACAATTAAACCTAACACTACACTATCAATAAATTAATTAAATAAAATACCTACAATTATCTACAATTAAACCTAACACTACACTATCAATAAATTAATTAAATACAATATCTATAAATAAATACAATGAAATAAACTAACTAAAGTACAAAAAATAAAAAAGAACTAAGTTACAAAAAATAAAAAAATATTTACAAACATTAGAAAATATTACAACAATTTTAAACTAATTACACCTACTCTAAGCCCCCTAATAAAATAACAAAGACCCCCAAAATAAAAAAATGCCCTACCCTATTCTAAATTACAAAAGTTCAAAGCTTTTTTACCTTACCAGCCCTGAAAAGGGCCATTTGTGGGGCATGCCCCAAAGAATTCAGCTCTTTTGCCTGTAAAAAAAAACACATACAATACCCCCCCCAACATTACAACCCACCACCCACATACCCCTAATCTAACCCAAACCCCCCTTAAATAAACCTAACACTAAGCCCCTGATTTATTTATTGATAGTGTAGTGTTAGGTTTAATTGTAGATAATTGTAGGTGTTTTATTTAATTAATTTATTGATAGTGTAGTGTTAGGTTTAATTGTAACTTAGGTTAGGATTTATTTTACAGGTAATTTTGTTATTATTTTAACTAGGTAACTATTAAATAGCTATTGTACCTGGTTAAAATAAATACAAAGTTGCCTGTAAAATAAATATTAATCCTAAAATAGCTACAATGTAATTATAATTTATATTGTAGCTATATTAGGGTTTATTTTACAGGTAAGTATTTAGCTTTAAATAGGAATAATTTATTTAATAAGAGTTAATTTATTTAGTTAGAATAAAATTATATTTAACTTAGGGGGTGTTAGGGTTAGGGTTAGAATTAGCTTTAGGGGTTAAAAAATTTATTAGAGTAGCGGTGAGCTCCGATCGGCAGATTAGGGGTTAATACTTGAAGTTAGGTGTCGGCGATGTTAGGGAGGGCAGATTAGGGGTTAATACTATTTATTATAGGGTTATTGAGGCGGGAGTGAGGCGGATTAGGGGTTAATAACTTTATTATAGTAGCGATCAGGTCCGGTCGGCAGATTAGGGGTTAATAAGTGTAGGCAGGTGGCGGCGACGTTGTGGGGGGCAGATTAAGGGTTAATAAATATAATATAGGGGTCGGCGGTGTTAGGGGCAGCAGATTAGGGGTTCATAGGGATAACGTAGATGGCGGCGGTGTACAGAGCGGCAGATTAGGGGTTAAAAAATTTAATAGAGAGGCGGCGATGTGGGGGGACCTCAGTTTAGGGGTACATAGGTAGTTTATGGGTGTTAGTGTACTTTAGAGCACAGTAGTTAAGAGCTTTATAAACCGGCGTTAGCCCAGAAAGCTCTTAACTACTGACTTTTTTCTGCGGCTGGAGTTTGGTCGTTAGATTTCTAACGCTCACTTCAGCCACGACTCTAAATACCGGCGTTAGAAAGATCCCATTGAAAAGATAGGATACGCAATTGACGTAAGGGGATCTGCGGTATGGAAAAGTCGCGGCTGGAAAGTGAGCGTAAGACCCTTTAATCACTGACTCCAAATACCAGAGGGCGTTAAAAACCAGCGTTAGGAGCCTCTAACGCTGGTTTTCACGGCTACCGCCCAACTCTAAATCTAGGCGTTAGGGAGCAGTGCGTTAGCATCAAAATACAATATTTACAAACAAGAACAAACCTCACTGGTCAGTGAGTTTGTCCAAAAAATATGCTTCTATGCACTGATACTGAAGTAGTATTTGGTACAATATGGTGTATGAAACAATATCCTAAAAAATAACTTTTATTTTAAATAACGTAATATGACAGCAACTGGATAGTGTGGATATGCTGCCCACAAAAAATTAAAAACACTTCTCCTGTATGTATATGGTGTTCGGCATATGCTGCTTTCAAATAAGGGTACTCAAAACATGTATAGGGCTAGAGGGACTTCCGGCCGGTGGGTGGAGCCAACAGGTAGCATGCAGGTAGCTGCCTGAAACCTCACCTCTTACTCCTGAATGGGGAACTAAGCAACTATTCTCCGGCATACTGAAGGCTACCGGTGTCCTATCTTCGCGTATAGGCTGGTACATGATCTGAGGATCACTAAAGGAAGTCTTTGAAGGCAATAAAGTGCTAAGCTGCTATAGCACCTTGAGAGGGAAAAACATTCTAACCCATGTATGAACGATACGATCCACCTAAAAACTCTCAAACAGTCGCATCTTTATGTTACATCTGTATGCTACAAGAGACTCCCCGCTGTTTCAGAAAGGTACTCAGGGCGATATACAAAGCCCGCTAACAGCATACTTGGAACGCTGAAGTCGATAATCACAGGTGTCGGCAGCCCTAAAAGTTGTTACTCGACTATTACCAGTGCACGCTTGCAAGTAGTTTGGCTGTTATTTAAGAACGGAAGGCCCTTGGAGATAAGGAATATCTAATAACGGCAGGCAAGGAATAAAAACTTAGTATGAGATGTACATGTAACGGAGCCCTTTGCTAAAAATACAGGGCGTACACATACAACCTACTTGCTGAGTTCTACAGTATCCTCCTTACCTGCGGAGAGAGTACGAGAGCAGCAGCCCGTGAGAAGAGGGGCAGTCCTGACGAGGAGTTTGGTGCTCGGAGCCACTGGAGAGGTTCGGTTCTGGGCTTCCTGGGATTTCTGGTGGGTGGTCCGGGTCCCGTTTGCGCTCCCTGGTAGAGCGGACGGTATTCCTTGTCCACTTTCTGAAGCAGAGGCTATCCACCAATCCAGAGCTGAAGACGCCACACGCCCCCAGCAAAGAGGAGAGAGTGTGAAAGCGGTAGCCCGTGAGAAGAGGGGCAGTCCTGGCGAGGAGTTTGGTGCTCGGAGCCACTGGAGCGGTTTGGTTCTGGGCTACCTGGGATTCTTGGTGGGTGGTCTGGGTCCCGTTTGCGCTCCCTGGTAGAGCGATCAGCATTCTTTGTCCATTCCTTGAAGCAGAGGCTATCCACCAACCCAGAGCTGAAGACGCCACACGCCTCCAGCAAAGACGGATTAACTGCTACAATTAGCGTCTGTGAGGGTGAATTGGTGTGGGCAACTTGAATGTCCGCTGAAACTGCATTAAAAACTCGGCTGTAACGGCCAGTGGGGCCAGCTCAGGAAACCCTAACCATGGATTGAAGCTAAGTTTCATATCTCTTTATATATATGGCTAATACTTCTTAGACTCAAACTTTCTAATATATTTACATAAAAGGAACTTGTCTGCAAACTCTGCCTGGGTCTTTCGCTGCTATCCTTTGCTACTATCTATTGGCAAGGCTGATTGGATGAACTGTCATGATAGGAGCTTGTACACATTTCTATCTGTGGCTATATACATTGCTATGAAATGGTGATATTGCATCTACAAATTCACTAAGATTTTCTACATATATGCATTAATATTAGAGTCATGTGTTTACTGTATAATCAGCTAAAGAATTGATTACAGTCAGAAAAGTGGTTGATACCTATAAAAGTTGTGACAGTCAGAATCGACTGTATGGTAGGCCTAATTATAGTAGGTTGCTGATTATCCGGTTTGAGGGCTTCTCCCTCTACAGCTGCTGATTTGAGTACTGAGAGAGGGCTAATAGATTGACTATAATCAGGAGCCAGTGAAATATTTTTTCTGCTTTTTACACTTTTTTTTCTTTTTTTTTTTCTTTTTTCTTTTTTTTTGGTTTCTCTTCACTTTTTTGGGGTTTTACATTTTGTTTTTGCACCCCATTAATAACACGTGACACATTCACTTTGCACACTTAATAAGTAGAGGAAACTACACCCTACTCCCAACTAATCCACAATTTAATTGTTTTTCTTTTTTCTCTTTTTTTTTTCTCTTCTCTACACATATTCCACATAATTCTAATTTAAGTTATTTGAACTATTTGGAGATTGTAAAACAATTGGATTCACGCACACAGAATACACGTTAGCACTTTAAACACAGGTGAATGGATAGATTTGTCTCACTTCAAAAGAGCTCCTCACCAACTATGCCTCCCAAAAGAGACAAAAAAAACAGTTTAAAATCAGCAGACCCAACTGCAGACACGTCACAAGATCGTAGGATGTCTGGTATTGGCAGCTGCGATATGGCTGAACTGGGGGCAGAAATAGCGAAAATATTCACTCCCCATTTAGATGAGGTCAAAAAAGAGATCAAATCTGAAATTGCAAATTTATCTTGTGAAATTCGACAATTTAACACTAGAATTGAGGAGGTGGAGACCAGAGTGTCTGAGTTAGAGGACAAAATGAATAGCATCACGCCTATTGCAATGAAACAAGACATGGCCATCACGTCACTGCAGGCAAGGATCGAAGATCTAGAAGATAGGTCAAGGCGCAACAACCTGAGGGTTGTTGGCCTACCAGAATCAGTGGGTCCGCAGGACCTGATGGCCTTTGTCACTGTCACTCTTCCTCAGGCACTCCTGATACCACTCCCCCCAGTAACTTTTCAGGTAGAGAGAGTGCATCGAATTGGCTTTCTAAGAGAAACCAGTAATATGGAGGCTAAACCTAGAACAATCATTTTCAAATTTGTCAACTATCAAGACAAGCTCCTATACCTAAAGCATTATAGAAAACTTGACTCCCTCTGCATTGACTCCCATAAGATTTTAATTTTTCAAGATTTTTCTGCCGAGACAGTAGCTAAAAGAAGGGAAATGTCTCCATTTTTTTCGAAGTTTATGAAGGCAGGGTTTAATGTTAGACTAGTCTACCCAGCAAAACTTATTCTAATGAAGGATGGGAAGTCATATACAGTAAACAATACAGATGAAGCATTTTCTCTATGTAAAGATCTAATTATAACCTGAGTTAGAATAGATTACATGATATTTAGTACATGAGGTTACTAAATCAAGGATGGATTGTATGTATATATATTGTTCGTTGTGGTATTATGGACGCATTGGTTTATATTGCGTAAGTTTTTATTTTGTCCCCCCCCTTTTTTTTTTTTTTTTTTTTTCTTCTCCCTGCTTTCCTCCATCTCTCCGCCCTCTGTTTGTTGGATATTTACTCTTGTAGGTGATAATTTACAGATGAAACATCCCTTCTGGGATAGTGTTTATCTTTTTAAAATAAAAAATGTCTTTTCCTCTTAAAATTGTGTCCTGGAATGTGGGCGGTATAAATTCGCCAATAAAGAGGAAATCTGTAATTAAGCACTTGGCTAAGGAGAAACCAGACATAGCTCTCTTTCAGGAAATTCACCTGAAAGTTACTGAAATCCCTAAACTACAGACGAAGTGGGTAGGGGAAGTGATAGCAGCCCCCTATAATTCACATAAAAGAGGTGTGGCTATATTGATTAATAAGGCTCTGAATTACAAAATTGAGACTTCAATATTAGATGCAGAAGGGCAATTTCAAATTTTAGAAATACTTTGTAATGAGAAACGACTTATCCTCTGTAATATATATGGTCCGAATAAAGTGGACAAGGAATTTTGGAACAATATGACATTGCGCCTGCATAAATACATAGGACAGGACCTTATAGTTGCCGGTGATTTTAATTTAATAGGTAACCCACTATTAGATAGACAGAATAAAAAAACACAGTTTAAACGTGACAGAAAAGTATGCATTTTACAGAAATTTGGGACACAATTAGGTTTGACTGACATTTGGCGTGCACAAAATCCAGATGTTAGAGCGTACACCTGTATGTCAAAAGGACACCAGGCATTGTCCAGGATTGATCTATTTTTGATTTCTGACTCTCTGATTGGATTAGGGTGGAGGGCAGAGATGGGAGAGATAGCAATTTCAGACCATGCCATCATTACATTAGCAATAAGGGCGTTAAATAAGCAATCTAGGGCTAACCAACCCCTCTTCTTTCCCAAGTATTTGTTGAACAACATAGATTTCCAAAACTGGTTGAGCAGCCAATGGAAAGAATACGTCTGGTATAACAGAGCTTATACAGAGAAGCCAGAGATATTTTGGGAAGCGGCTAAAGTAGTTTTGAATGGGAAAATTAAGGCCTATATGTGTCAGCGTAAAAGGAAATCTAGGGCTCGCGAAACCCAGTTGACTAATCAGGTTAAAAATTGTTATAGAGCATATTTAGGGAACTGCACAAATCTTAATTGGAATAAATATATAAAGGCCAAAGAAGCTAGAGATGTTTTCTTAAAACAAAACTCCACGCAAGAAATACATAGACAAAAGACCCTATATGGGGGGTTTGGAGGGAGATCGGCTAAATTTTTAGCTAGAATAACAAAAAGAATAAATAAAAATACTATAATAGCCATAAAGAAAAATAACATGAGAGTAACAAATAATACAGATATTAGTAAAAATTTTCTGGATTACTTTAAAGATCTATATAAATCAGAAGAATGCGACATAGATAAAAGAAAATTGTTCTGGGAGAAAATTAAGGTACCGAAACTCTCTATGGATGAGTTAGCGGAGATTAATGCCCCTATATTAGAGACTGAAATACATATGGCTATTAAAGCGGCTAAGACTAACAAGGCAGCTGGACCGGATTGCTTACCAACTGAATTTTATAGGATTCTGGAGGAGCATATTGTACCATCCCTCCAGAAGCTATTCAATTTTTATTTTATTGAGAAAAACAAATGTTCCCCATACTTTACGGCTGCCAATATTACTCTAATCGCCAAAAAAATAAAGATCCAGAGCAAACAGCTTCATATAGACCGATATCAATTCTTAATACGGATTATAAATTACTAATGAATATCCTGGCAAACCGGTTAAAACCGCATCTTGGATTAATCATTCACGAGAATCAATCTGGCTTTATGCCTAAGAGGAACCCTGCCAAAAATATGCGTAAAGTACTGACATTACTGGACTTTTGTTATAACAAATTTAAAAAAGATATACACGGGAATACTGAAGATCTAGCCTTATTATCGGTTGATGCGGAAAAGGCATTTGATCGTATCTCCTGGGCGCATTTGTTTTTTTCATTAGAACAATTCGGAATAACGGGAAACTTTAACCAATATATTCAATTAATTTACTCAGACCCGAGGTCGGCCTTAATCATTAACGGAGAGGTTACAGAACGCTTCTTATTGCAAAGGGGTACTCGCCAAGGCTACCCATTGTCGCCTCTACTATTTAATATATCCTTAGAGCCTCTTGCGATTATGCTGCGGCAACAATTAGAGGGCATCAATGTTGCGGGACAAAAATTAGTTCTTTTGCTATATGCGGATGATCTGCTTCTGTTTATGAGTAATATTAAAGATTCCTTACCCAAATTTTTAGAAATAATTAGCATCTTTGGGAAAATATCTGGATACAAAATTAATCTGACAAAATCCGAGCTGATGTGGTTAGACAGAAAAAAAGATGATGATATTATACATCCTTTCGCTGAAGTACGGAAAATATCATATTTGGGTATTATGTTAAGCCCTAACCCGGAGGAATGGTACAATATGAACTTTCATAAATGTTTTATTTCTTGTAAACGGAAATTGGAAGATTGGATCAATTTACCTATTTCTCTAACTGCCAGGGTTATCCTAATTAAAACAGTATTATTCCCCAAATTATTGTACTATATACAAAATATTCCAATTCCTATTCATAAAAGTTACTTAAAAGAATATAACAAGGCTTGTTCAAAATTTCTCTGGAAAGGCACTAAACCACGTATAGCGATAGCCCGGGTTATGAACAATAAAACAGTGGCAGGATTGGCATTTCCAAATATGCAATTTTATAGTTTAGCTGCACGTAGTAAGGTCGCGATAGACTGGCTACTAGAGTGTGAACAAGTCTCTTCCATAACCTAGGAAACTGCATTGATTGCCATTATTATTGCTTGGCAGGAATTATGTAATGTAACGGGTTGTTCTCCACATGTCTCCAAATTTCTCCCTATTGTTGGAAATCCTAATTTTTTACCAGGTTTAGGTGATGGACCATTTATGCAATAGTGTCGGAAAGGTCTGATTTATATTATGCAATTGCTGGACATAAATTTAAATGTAGTAACTTTTGGAGAATTAAGTAAACAATACGGACTTACAAAGTGCGATTTCTATGCATTTTTGCAAGGCATTATATAGGTGAACTTAAACAAAGATATGGGCTGAATTGGTCACTGCAAGAATTACAAATTAAGATTAACATCTATGCAACGGGACACTATTCCATCTCTGCTCTCTACTCTCTTCTTAATCAGAAGCCTTCTTTAGAACAATTAGACTATATAGTAATTAAAAGGCGCCTTGCGTTTCCACAAATTGACAAACAGGTAATATTAGATGCATTTAAGTTAACAGAGAAGAGCTGGGTTTTAACAGCATGGAGAGAATCTCAAATAAAAATAGCACTGATGACATATTTGACTCCTGCAAAATTGTCAAGATGGTATGGGGTTAGTATTCCTTGCCCCAGATGCAGTGCTACCTCGGCAGATATCACACATTGTTTTTGGTACTGTCCTAAGATTAGACAGTTTTGGGCTAAAATAGTGTATTGGATGAACACGACTCTTAGATTGGATTACGCTATTCAGCCCTTGGAGATTTTTTTCTTAGTTAAACTTCAAGGAGCAATTACGAATTTGAAACTGATAAATATAATTATAATCTTGAGTAGAAATTTGATACTGAGAAAATGGAAATCAAAGAGGGCACCCACCTTGAGGGAACTTAAACAGGCTCTATTATCTCACTGTCTCTCTGAACAATATAATCTCCAAGAAATGTCTGATGACCGAGTAGAAGCGTATTTTAAACTTTGGAAAGTTTTTATACTATCTCTGTCATCGGAGACCCAAAACATTATAGTTAAACCATTCGTTAAATCAGTCTTCTTTCAACTGCAAGTGTTGGCAGGTACTTTTCCCAGTACCTGGCTTATAAATTGATAATGTAGAGATATATAGGATGAGGCGGGGGCAGAGGAATATAAGATGCTTATCCTCTTTTCTTCCCTTTTTTTTTTTTTTTTTTTGTTATGTGTTTGAAAAGTATTACGTCTGTAATATAGCATTGATAAAGGCACACTAGGTGGACAGGTAATTAAGATTAAGTTATTTTGACTTTGTGATTCTATGGGCTAGTCAGCCACATTTTTGTTTATTTTTGGAGTTCTGTAATTGTTTGAATTTGCAATATGTAAGATAAAGAGAAAAATAAAATAAAGATTAAAAAAAAAAAAAAAAAAAACATGTAACAATGATCCAGTTTAATATATGGTCCAGTAGTACTATGATAAATGTATGCAGCCTTATTCAATAGCTTATATCATAAGTACAAGATCATTTATCAACGTTTTAAACCATATTTTGAATTATTGACCATTATTTTGCTTGAATCCAGCTATTTAATTAAAGTGGCAAGTGCTTAGCTCCGTGGTATATATTTGTCTGTACAAAATTATAGCTTATACTAATAAAGGTAGAACAGGCAGAAATATATATGGAGGTTGGTATTTGCTGAAAATACTATATCAGGGATCAACTCCTGAGATATTATTATCTAGGTTACCAATATATATTTATCCATATAACATCTGATTCAAATTATATGCTTGCTGTATAACTGCTTACTTTATAAGTATTTCAAGTTACTGAGGTAATATACCTTTAAATATCTAACAAAGCAGTATCAAGCATATACTCGAGTTTACGTTTTATATTGGTAGATCTAGTGTGATATTCAACAGTGTTATGTCTGTAGCTCCTAGCTGAGTTTGTTCTAATATATTGCTAAAAGATATATTACTGAAACTGTAATGTCTTGAATACAAATATATGTTTGACCAAGCACCAGTAGGCTGAAAATATATGCCTATTAATATAATGCTTGATTTATAAATGTATAAAATTCAGTAGTATTGGCAATATACTAAGGCTATAATTATTCTGTTCATTTGATCTAAATATAGTATACCTCTGTTAGATTAGCTTTGCACTTCATTGATGTTAATATACTAAGTAGAAACAATGAATGAAAGAGGTTTAAACTTGTATCCTGCAAGTAAATTGCAGTAAAAAATATGGATAGTTCATTTGTTTAGATTTTTACTCAGCAATTCGTTGCGTTCTATATTGCTAGTCTGATATCGCCTTAAATTACTATTGAGCTGCTACATAGGCAAAATACCCAAAAAGACTATCCCAGCTGCCGGGATCATCAGCTGTGTGTCAGTGAAAGAATGTGCTGGGATTGAGTGTTCTTTGTACGCCTGCTTCAGCCTTTGCTATCATAACTAGCTCACAAATAATAGAAAACGTATTGTCAAGTATTATTATTCTTAATACGATCTTAGTTATTTGAATGCCGCTACATATGTACATGCAAGCTACTAGCTTGTACTGTTAAATTATCCTGAATCGTGAGCCACAGCTATAGCACTAGCCCTGCTTCAATGTGCTTGTATTTAGGAGTACTTTAAACTGTCAAGTTATATTTTTAACTACTGCCGAACTTAAACTAAATATTATTTTAACAACAGGAGAGGCAAATTAAAAGAGAACCCCTGACGCTGCGTTTCACTAACGCTTCCTCTGGGTTTATATTTATTTTACAGGCAAGTTTGTATTTATTTTAACTAGGTAGAATAGTTATTAAATAGTTATTAACTATTTAATAACTACCTAGTTAAAATAAGTACAAATTTACCTGTAAAATAAATCGTAACCTAAATTACAATTACACCTAACACTACACTATCATTAAATTAATTACCTAAACTAACTACAATTAACTACAATAAAATTAAATAAACTAAATTACGAAAAACAACAAACTTGCCTGTAAAATAAATATAAACCCTAAAATAGATACAATGTAACTATTAGTTAAATTGTAGCTATCTTATGGTTTATTTTATAGGTAAGTATTTAGTTTTAAATAGGATTCATTTATTTAATTGTAGATTTTTATTTTATTTAGATTTATTTAAATTATTTTTAAGTTAGGGGGGTTAGACTTAGGTTTAGGGGTTAATAAATTTAATATAGTAGCGGCGACGATGGGGGCGGCAGATTAGGGGTTAATAAGTGTAGTTAGGTTGCGGCGACGTTGGGGGGGGCAGATTAGGGGTTAATAACTATAATGTAGGGTTCAGCGATGTTGGGGTGGCAGATTAGGGGTTCATAAGTATAATGTAGGTGGCGGCGGTGTCCGGAGCGGCAGATTAGGGGTTAATATAATGCAGGTGTCGGCGATGTCGGGGGCAGCAGATTAGGGGTTAATAAGTGTAAGAGTAGGGGTGTTTAGACTCGGGGTTCATGTTAGGGTGTTAGGTGTAGACATAAATTTTATTTCCCCATAGGAAACAATGGGGCTGCGTTAGAAACTGCACGCTGCTTTTTTGCAGGTGTTAGTTTTTTTTCCAGCTGAATCTGCCCTATTGTTTCCTTTTGGTAAATCGTGCACGAGCACGTTTAGCCATCTTACCGCTGACTTAAGCAACGCTGGTATTGAGGTGAGATGTGGAGCTAAATTTTGCTCTACGCTCACCTTTTTGCGGCTAACGCCAGGTTTAAAAAAACCTGTAATACCAGCGTTGTCTTAAGGGAGCGGTGAAAAAAAAAGGCTCATTAGCACCGCACCCCTGTTACCGCAAAACTCGTAATCTCGATGTATGTTTCTAATTATGTATTTATTTTTTGTCCAGATGTGAAGATTGTGGGAATTGCAGACAATGACAAGCTAGCCATACTAAGAGGATGTCCTGGACTTCCGGGACAATCAGGACAGAAGGGAGAACGTGGATCAGTGGGAGAGAAGGGTGAGTGTGGCCCCTATGCCAGAAACATGTTATATTCCAATCTTTCAAAAAACATATGTAGACAATTTTTGTTGTAACAAAATTCATATTAAATATTTGGGAATGTTTGTATATAAATCATTTAATAAGATTTTCTAAAGCATTAGAATATATCACACAGTTTGTAGAAGCTCAGCATGGGGAAAACAAGTTAACTGATATAAGAAAAATACATTGAAATAAATATAGATGCATGTTTCCTTCTGTATAAGAAGAGTCCACGGATTCATTCCTTACTGTTGGGAAATACTGAACCTGGCCACCAGGAGGGAAACATATACCCAAGCTCTAGAGGACACTGAATGAAAATGGGAGGGACAAAAAGAGAGGTGGACCCTAATCTGAGGGTACCACAGCCTGCAAAACCTTTCTCCCGAAGACTGCTTCAGCTGAAGCAAAAACATCAAACTTGTAAAATTTAGAAAAAGTATGTAAGGAGGACCAGGTCGAAGAGACCTTCTGACCCTTATGCTTCCCAGAATAGGCAACAAACAAGGAAGAAGTTTGTCTAAAATCCTTAATAGCCTGAAGATAGAACTTCAAGGCGCGAAACACGCCCAAATTATGAAGCAAATGTTCCTTTGAAGAAGAAGGTTTGGGACACAAGGAAGGAACCACAATCTCTTGATTGATGTTGTGGTCTGACACGACCTTAGGAAGAAACTCTTAGTACGTAGGACAGTTGTATCAGAATGGAACACCAGATAAGGAGGCTCACATTGCAAAGAAGCAATCTCAGAAACTCTACGCACAATAGCCAGTAGAAAAAGAACCTTCCAGGACAACAACTTAATGTCAATTTCATGCATAGAAACAAATTTATCAAGCTCCGAATGGAGCTTGAGGGCCCGCGTTTCTGGCGAGCCTGCAGGCTTGCCAGAAACAGCAGTGATGAAGCAGCGGTCTAAAGACCGCTGCTCCATAACCCTGTCTGCCTGCTCTGAGCAGGTGGACAGACATCGCCACAATTCAACCCGATCGAGTACTATCGGGTTGATTGACACCCCCTGCTAGCGGTCGATTGGCCGCAAATTTGCAGGGGGCGGCATTGCACCAGCAGCTCACAAGAGCTGCTGGTGCAATGCTGAATACGGAGAGCGTATTGCTCTCCGCATTCAGCGAGGTCTGTCGGACCTCATCCGCACTGTCGGATCAGGTCTGACAGACCTTTAATAAATAGGCCTCATAGGCTCAAACGGAGCCCTTTGCAAAATCTTAAGAACAAGATTCAAACTCCAAGGAGGAGCCTTAGATCTGAACACAGGTCTGATTCTAATCAGAGCCTTAACAAAGGACTGCACGCTTGTGAAGTAAAACAGACAGGGCCTAAATCTGTACCCTCAGGGAACTGGCAGAAAGACCCTTCTCTAGTCCATCCTGGAGAAACGATAGGATCCTGGCAACCTTAAAGGACCAGTCAACACTTTAGGTTTGCATAATCAACAAATGCATGATAAGAAGACAATGCAATAGCACTTAGTCTGAACTTCAAATGAGTAGTAGATTTTTGTTAAATAAATTGCAAAGTTATGTCTATTTCCACTCCCCCTGTATCATGTGACAGCCATCAGCTAATCACAAATGCATATGCGTATATGCTGTGAATTCTTGCACATGCTCAGTAGGAGTTGGTGACTCAAAAAGTGTAAATATAAATAGACTGTGCACATTTTGTTAATGGAAGTAAATTGGAAAGTTGTTTAAAATTGCATGCTGTATCTGAATCATGAAGTTTAATTTTAACTTGAGTGTCCCTTTAACTTTATGCCAGGGGAATCCACACTCTTCAAACCAGAATAAATAGGTTCTCCACACCTTATGATAGATGCGACAAGTAACTGGCTTACGAGCTTGAATGAGAGTATCAATAACTCTCTCAGAAAAACCTCTCTTGGCTAGGAATAAGCGTTCAATCTCCACGCAGTCAGCCTCAGAGAATCTAGATTTTGATGAACAAAAGGAACTTGTTCCAGCAGATCCCTGCGACAAGGTAACTTCCATGGAGGAGAAGATGACATCCTCAACAGATCCGTGAACCACGTCCTTCGCGGCCATGATGGAGCAATCAGTATCACTGATGCCTGCTCCTGCTTGATGTAGGCCACTACACGAGGAAGGAGTGGTAACGGAGGGAAAAGGTAAATTAGATTGAACCTCTAAGGCACTGCTAATGCATCTATTAGCTCCACCTGAGGATCCCTGGACCTCGACCCATATCTGGGTAGCTTGGCATTGAGACGGGACGCCATGAGATCTATCTCTGGCGTCCCCCACCTGTAGCATATCTCTGCAAGCACTTTGGGTTGGAGAGACTATTCACCCGGAGGAAAAGATTGTCTGCTGAGAAAATCCGCTTCCCGGTTGTCCACACCCAGAATGTGGATCGCTGACAGCGAACAGCTGTGGGCCTCTGCCCACTCCAGAATCCAAGATACTTCCCTCATTGCTAGGTAGCTTCTCATCCCCCACTGATGGTTGATGTAAGCCACCAAGGTTATATTGTCTGATTGGAATCTGATAAACCAGGACGAACCCAGAAGAGGCCAAGCATTCAGAGCATTGAAGATTGCCCGAAGTTCCAGAATGTTGATTGGGAGGGAGCGCTCCTCCTGAGACCACAGGCCCTGTGCCTTCTTGGCACCCCATACAGCTCCCCAGCCTGATAGACTTGTGGCCATAGTCACAATCTCCCAGGATGGTCTTAGAAAGGATGTCTCTCAGGACAGATGATCTGAATAGAGCCACCAAGAGAGCGATTCTCTTATTCTCTTAACCGGTTGTCCAGAGAAATCTGTTGAGACAGATCCGAATGATTGCCGTTCCACTGCCTCCGCATGCACAGTTCTAATGGTCTGAGACGGAACCTGGCAAAGGGAATGATGTCCATGGATATGGAGTCTATTATAGTACCCAGGAATTCTACCCTGGTGCTTGGGATAAGAGAACTCTTAGTTTATCTTACATCCTTGAGATAGAAGAAGAGAGAGAAGAGATCCTGAATGGTCCTCCGCCATTCAGCTTGTACAAGAATATCGTCCAAGTAGGGGGCTACTGCTATACCCCGGGTTCTTGCAGCAGCTAGAAGAGCCTCTAGAACCTTTGTAAAAATCCTTGGAGCAGTAGTTAGACCAATTAGAAGTGCAATGAACTGGAAGTGCTGGTCCAGGAATGCAAACCCTAGGAACTGGAAGTTATCCTTGTGGACTGGAACACGAAGGTAAGCATCCTTTCAGGTCTACAGTGGTCATGAACTGTACTTCCTGAACTAGGGGAAGAATAGACCTTTTTGTCTCCCTCTTAAATGCGAGGACATTTAGAAATTTATTTAGGCACTTTAGGTCCAGAATCGGGCGGAAAGTTCCCTCTTTCTTTGGAACCACGAACAGGTTTGAATAGTATCCCAAACCTCTTTCTGCAATAGGAACCGGAACAATGACCCCTAAGGAGGACAGATCCAGCACGCACCCCAGAAAGGCTTCCCTCTTTTCAGGCTTGGAAGACAGGCTTGAGAGGAGAAATCTGCCCTTGGGTGGATGAGATTTGAAACCTATCTTATATCCCTGAGCTATGACCTCCAGAACCCATGGGTCCTGCATGTCCCTGAACCAAGCATCTGAAAACAGTCTGCCCCCTACACGATCCAGGGCCGGAATGGGGGCCGCCCCTTCATGCTGATTTGGTCTCGACGGGCTTCTTTCTCTGCTTGGATTTAATCCAGGATTGAGCCAGCTTCCAAGTACTCTTGGCCTGCTCGGGCTTAGAGGAGAAATGTTGTCATTGGGATTTCTCAGAACAAAAGGAACGAAAATTAGAACTCTGTCCCTTAGACTTGTTCTTTTTATCCTGCAGTAGATAAAAGAATGATCAATTCTCAATGCTTTAATTCTTTCCTGGATAATGTCGAGGAGACCCTCCACCTCGATCAATTCCGATAAGGAGTCGCACCAGTAGGCCACAGCTCCAGCAACCGAGGCAACAGCCGCTGCTGGTTGAAACAAATATCCTGTGTATTGAAACATTTTTCTTAGAAAAGTTTCCATCTTCTTATCCATCGGCTCTCTGAACGACGAGCTATCCTCAAGAGAAATAGTAGTACGTTTGGCCAGCGTGGAGATAGCACCATTCACCTTAGGGACAGAACCCCCCAACTCCAATTGAGAGTCCGGGACCAGGAATAATTTCTTAAAGGAAGACAAAGGAGAAAAGGATGAACCAATTCCATTCCACTCGTTTTTAATAATGTTCACCATTTTTACAGGAACAGGAAAAGTTAATGACACTACCCTGTCCTTGTAAACTCTGTCCAATTTAGGAATCAAAGGTTCATCAGGAAGCTTGGCCTCTGGAACCTCTAATGTAGACAGGACCTCCTTTAGAAGAAAACATAAGTGCTCAATCTTAAATCTAAAGGCTGGTTCCTTCGCAGCAGGAGGCTTCGAGGCAGCAGACTCCGACCCAGAAAGTTCACCCTCTGAAGCCTCAGAGTGTGACTCACCCTCGGATACTTGAAAAACAGATACATCCAATAAACTACTTCATGACCCCTGGGCAAGAGAGCTATGTTTAACCTTTCGCTTGTGCTTGGCAGGGCGAGGTAAAGCACTGAGGGCCTCAGACACCACATTTTTTAACTGCGCAGTAAAATCTGATGGTAAAAGGCTCCCTCCAGATGGAGGATCAGGCATGCTATGGGAAGCTGCATGTGTTGAGGGAGATGACTGATGGGTATGCACCTCATGGGGCGGCGAGTCCTCAGAGGTGGACGGATCAGTGGTACTAAAAGGGTTAACCTTCTTAGACATAATAACGTTGTTAAGGCATGTGGAACATAGTTGAGAGGGCGGGAATACCAAGGCCTCCTCACAACATAAAGTATTATTATTTGAAATAGCGGTAGTACCCTTAAGAATATCAGAATCCTTCATAGCTTAAGTTAATTCTCACAAAAACGGTACCTTTATACTCCCAATGGCTGGGGCACTCACCACCTCCTGGACATAGACAATACAGAGAAAGAGCGTCTTCTCCGACAGCCAGCACGGTCAGGAAAGAGGAAATGAAAGTGAGACCACACCCAGTCACGTGGTGCACAAGGGAGAACCGCCCCTGCTATGAGAAAAAGCACACCAAGCTACAAGCTGCGCAGTGTTCACAGTGAAAGTAAAAACCTGTGTGTCCCAGCCACATAACAAACAGACTATGTGCTCAGTAAAATCTCACACATAAAGCAGCATAAATCAAAGCAACACATTTGATTAATCCCCACTGTTCAATAATCACCCTCAGGAGATATTAACCAATGATTCTTTTAAGATAAAAGGAGCCACACTGTGACCCTGTCTTCTAACATTTTCAACATATGTAAAATTGAAACGATCTTACCAGAATCCATGCTGTGGAACAAAGACACAGCCTCTCAAGTGTGACAGTCTTGTAGTATCGCTCCTGACATGGACTTGAGTGAAGAAAAAAAGCAGACAGTGAAACTCATCAACACTGAATGCTTAAAGAGCTGTTAGCAGGCAGTCTGGATGGGTTCATAGAAAGACTCTCCCTGCATCTCCGAAATCTTCTGACACTTCTCTGCCATCCTTCTGTGACGAAATGCAAAGAATGACTGGGGGATGGGGGAAGTGGGAGAGGTATTTAAGCCTTTGGCTGGGGGGTCTTTGCCTCCTCCTGATGGCCAGGTTCAGTATTTCCCAACAGTAAGGAATGAAGCTGTGGACTCTCCTTATATTAAGAAGGAAAACTATAAATACTTATTGTAATACTAATGACATTTTTTGTGTGTAAGACATTTGTTGATAAACCAATAATTTAATATATGACCTGTTATTCATTTTCAGGTGAAAGGGGACTTGATGGGATCCAAGGGATTGCCGGACCCCAAGGGCAAAAAGGTTTGTGTCAAACTCACAATCCAGCAAACATTTCATTTGCACATTCAAGACCTGCTAGATCTGATACATATAGTGTAACTGTAAATTACAACAGGAAGTAAATACTTAAATAATATATCCAATCCCAGATGTAAATTTCAGTCATATTTTGGTGAACTTTTGATCAGTTATGTGAAATATCTTTTTCCTGTATGTATGTTATGTTTAGTAACTCTGGCCCCTATTCAAGTCCATTGTAACTCCCTTGTAAAGTACCTTACATGGCTTTTAAAAAGGTTTTCAAATCTAAAGCCATATTAGAAAACCTTGCATTTGTAGCCTCACGCCGTCTATACTTTGAATAAACAATTGTATTCTATACTCCTACATTGTCACAGACCGGGAGGTGTGCCCACTGTCCCTACCAGAGCTTCTCCCGTTAGGGATAATCTCCTGGTCTCCATTGACTTTATCGACTTCACTCAACCCCACACATGCCTATCCCCATGCACAGCACACAGACATCTGCCCCCTTCCTGTCATAGCTCTGCCTTTGACACACCTACAAGCCCCCCACACACCTCCCTGTACAAGAAAGAAAGAATATTTTGGGAGGAATGGTAATTCCATTTCTTCTGAAAAACAATGTTCCAAATTGGCACATGATTTTTGTACCTTTAAAAAAAAAAAACATTTTGGCCTGTTTTAAATGGCATTTCTTTTTTAATAATGTTAACGTTTTTGCATATGTGTTCAGTTCATGAATAAAAAATATTTTTTAACCACAAAGTGCTGAGCCATTTTCACCCCTATGATAGAGCTGTTAGTTTCTTAATATTCGTTGCACTTACACAAAATGTAAACGTTTTTTTTTCTGTGCGGTACCTACACAAATCATATCTTGCTTTTTCAGTAGAAAATATTTTTAGTTTGCAGAAATAACATTATTTGACAGTGGAAGGCCCCTTGCATAAAAGAGTGAGCTGGGCTGGATGTGTAGTTGCAAGTTTGTTGTAAGTGTGTGTGGGGGGGTTACTAGCCTGTTATAAGGTTCAGCAGTCAGATTCCAGCCCTCTTTTACCTGCATGTTTTTTAATACCCTCTTTATCCTTTGGAGATTATATGTTTACGGCTCACTTGAGGGCCCGTGTTTGGCTCGCCAGAAACACCAGTTATGAAGCAGCGGTCTAAAGACCACTGCTCCATAACTCTGTCCGCCTGCTCTGATGAGGCGGACAGGAATCGCCGGAATTCAACCCGATTGAGTACGATCAGGTTGTTTGGCACCCCCCGATTGGCCGCGAGTCAGCAGGGGGCGGCGTTGCACCAGCAGCTCACAAGAGCTGCTGGTGCAATGCTGAATACGGAGAGCGTATTGCTCTCCGCATTCGGCGATGTCTGTCGGACCTGATCCGCACTGTCGGATCAGGTCCGACAGACATTTTTATAAATAGGCCTCTTAGTTTTGTTGGCGGGAGTAGGTTTAGTTGAACTAAAAGTGCTAGTATATAATTAGTGCGCCAATGGTCTGAAAATCCACTGTCTGTATGACAGTGAGACACAATCACAGTGTTAAAAATCTAAATATATAACTATACGATACAAATCGTTATAGAAAAATACCCCATTCAAATTATATTAGGATACAAATGATTCTTAAGAAACAAATAAATTCTTCTTAGATATTAAAAGTGATAACATAATATAGTGGTGTCTTTGCAGCAAACACCCCAAAATAATAAGGTGATAAAACTGCAAGGGCACTGTAAATAATAAACACAGCAATGTGATAGAATTGTAAAATATTATAGTGAAAAAGTCCCAATGATCAAAGTTCAAAGTGTTACATATATGATGGGCGTAATGTCCAAATCACAGTAGGCAGGCTCTTCTCCAAAAGATCCCTGTTGGTGACCCAGGGGTGGATACTAAATAGAAAAAAAGATAAAAGAAGGCGCCAACATAGTGCGGTTACCAATGGGATGGAACACGCTTAGTAAATAATACCAGGTACTCACAGGATGAAAGACACTTGAGAAGTGTCACAGGTGCCTCCTGGACTCTCAGAGTTGTCCAGCTAACTCCCACTCCACTGTGGTGGTAAGGTTCCGCTTGTCTCTACCGATTAAGATGGCTCCGCTAGTGGTTGTGGCTCCCAGCCAGTATTCCAATAGGACTCTCTTGCGGTTTCCCCAAATCCAGCTATCCAGTTAAAATCCGTGCTCTCCGGTGAGAGGTGATACAGCAAGGATAAAAGTGGTTTGTGACGGTGGTAACAAACTACAATGTTGCCATTAAAAATATCAGAAAAGAAAGTTCGTGGCTGCAGTAATAAAATCAAAAAAGACTTTATTTACACAACGTTTCTCGGTCTGTACGTGACCGTTTCCTCAGGTGCATAAGTGTATAATAAAACACATAAAAACCACGAACTTATATCAGTAATACAGCGTCTCCAAATGCATACTGCGCATGTACGTGGGTGTGTCCCCATACTGGGAGTTCCATTGGCGTAAACTAACCAATGAGGTGCTTGTAATCACACACCTCCATAATTACGAGTGTATTGGGGAATTACTCAGTGTGGTTTTAACAAATAGCCCACACAGTTTTAAAAGCCACACCGGGCCATGGTAATCAATAAATCTGATGATCAGATAACGTACAAGAAAAAATATTATCTAAAAAAAATATATACATGTATATAAAAATATATATAAAAACATATCAATAAAATGTGTAAATATACAAACTACCAGATTGGGCACACCCACTCGCTATGTATACATACATACTATTACTAACGTTCATGAAGTCATTAACTCTTCATAAAATTGGTTCACATACAGATGGTTAATTGCATGGATATAGGAGAGATCTTACATGTAAAATGCAAACTATGAATATAGTAACCTATATGTAAAAAAATATATTAGAAGTATAATACGTCTCTCCCCAAAGATACGATTAATTCCATAATTTGGTTAAAAATGACAGTATTAGATAAATCAATATTCGTCTACATGATCAGAGAGAAAATTGCTTAACCCTAGACAGAGTGATTAATATAAAAAACTTAGCTAGGGTGAATGAAAAGGATTTAGAACCCAATCCAACCTGACTGTCTAGTTATAAGGACTTGTAATAACTGTGTTAGCTCCTTAATGGACATTAATCATGTTGTTTCTATAAGGTGCCTAGACTCAAACTGGTTTTACTTATTTAGAGGTACATAACGTGACATTCATATAAATAGTAACGATATATTGTAAATCAAAATACATTAAATTTTATAACCACATATACATGTTGATGCTAACAGGAGTCAGGAACCCAGTCCTACAAATCTAAATGAAAATACTAATTAAAATGACCTCGAATTAGGTACTAAGTGTTGGGTTTGCTGTATGTGGACTATAGTTTGATCACTTGATGATGTTCATTATTCCTCATAATATAGTGCTTATAATTATAGTAAAATTATTTAGCTAACATATACCTAGTGTATTAGATGAAAAGGGTCAAATTAAAGCTAGATGGTAATCTCACATCAATGAAGGAGGATAATAACAATAGGGTTATAATGTGTCTAGCAGTATAATAATATCAGTGTGGAGCCTATATATCAGGGGTGGGTATTAAAGTCCTATATTGAACTAAATACAGAATGACTCATAGTAGATCAGTTAGTTGAAGGCCGCCATATCAATATTAGCGTTTAGGCCACCAGGGGACAGGGTGCGCATCTTCCAGATCCAAAAAGTCTCCCTTTGTCTTAAATGCAAATATCTGTTTCTACCCCATTTGGGGTACACTTGTTCTAGAGGGAATATGCTAAACACATTTGATGTATTAGTATGGCATGTATTAGCATGCCTAGGGACACTATGATTGGCAATGTTTTTACTGATATTCCTTAGATGCTCACCCCATCTTTTTTTGAGGGGTCTCGAGGTCCTACCCACATACTGGACCCCACAGCTGCATTCTAACAAATAAACTACAAAGGCCGAATCACATGTAAAGTGTGTTTTGATATGACATTTTTCCTTACTAATATAGGATGCAAATTCAGTTCTCTTGCTATTTGTGTATTGACATAATCCACAATTAGCTCTATTGCACTTAAAAAAACCTGGTTTGTCTAGGAACTTATTACCTCTTATACTACTTAATTTACTCGTCAGTGATCTTTTCTTCATTACTATTTTACTCGGGGCTAGTACATTCTTTAACGTGGGAGCTCGTCTAAAAGTACAGACAGGTGTATTACCTATACTCTCCCTCAGCAAAGGGTCCCCTGTCAAAATGTGCCAGTGTTTGCCTAATATAGTTTTAATTTTATTATGGTTGTTATTGAATTGTGTTATGAATCTGACTTTCTCACTCCCTTTAATAGAACCTCCAATAGGTATAGTCTCCTTATTCTTGGCAAAGAAATCTTCTCTGCATTTATTTCTTGCTCTCTTGTAGCTAGTCTCAATAAGATCTGTGGGGTAATGTTTTTCAACAAACCTTTTCTTTAAAATATTAGCTTGTATATCAAAACTGTCTAAATCTGTGCAATTCCTACGAATCCTACAGAATTGGTTGTAAGGGATATTGTTCTTCCACGGTAAGTGGTGGTTGCTTTTATAGTTCAAATAACTGTTAGCATCCACCGACTTAAAAAAAGTTTTGGTAGAGATGTTACCTACACTGTCCCATGTTAAAATGAGATCCAGAAATTCTATACTAATCGCATCTATTTTAGAAGTGAAGTTCAGACCTAATGAATTGTTATTCAGACTATCCAAAAATTTCTGAGCCAATGATGTGTCCCCCTCCCAGATGAACAACAGGTCATCTATGAAGCGGCCATAGAAAACCAGGTTCGCCCCATATGAGGAAGGATATATATATTGTTCCTCAAAAAATCCCATAAAGAGATTAGCAAAACTAGGGGCGAACCTGGTTCCCATGGCCGTTCCCCTAATCTGCAAGTAAAATTTCTCCTGATATACGAAGTAGTTATTTTTTAATACAAAAGATATGCATTCCAAAAGGAAATCTCTTTGCTTGACTGGCATGTATATGTCCCTCTCCAAGTAATATTGGATGGCTTGAATACCCAGATGGTGTGCAATATTAGAATATAGGGCAGAGACATCACAGGTCAGCCATATCAAATTTCTTCCCTCTTTCTTTATGTGTGATAACTTATATATTAAGTCTGGTGTATCTTTTATGTAGGATTTTAAAGTAATCACAGATTTTTTTAAAAAGGAATCCACATATTCGGATAAATTACAGGTTAAATTATCGATTCCTGATATGATGGGCCTCCCCGGAGGGTCCACCATACTCTTATGTATCTTTGGGAGGTGATAGTAATATGCCATATTTGGTGCATAGGGTATTAAATAGTCTCTCTCTTTCTTAGTAAGTATTCCCTCTAACCAGCCTGCATCAACCATTTTAATCAAGTTAGTTAGAAATTTTGCTGTGGGATTGTATGTTAATAATTTGTAATATTCTGTGTCTAAAAGAATACGATCAGCTTCTTTGATATAATCCTTAATATTCTGGATGACTATCCCACCTCCCTTGTCCGCTTGTCTAATTGCTATATTTTTGTTGGCTGCTAGTCTAGATAAAGCTGTTAATTCATAAGCATTCAAATTTGGATTCTTAATATTTTTTTCAGAAAGTTTGCCAAATTCTTCCAAAACTAGATTTTGAAATATTTCTAGACTAGTTCCTGTACAAGGAGGATTAAAGTTGGATTTAGGGGTCAAATCAGAATGTAAGTAATTCTCAAATAATTCATCACATAATATCTCAGGCTCAAAATAGATAATATCTGTCAAGGGCCTTTCTGTCATTTCATTCGTTAGAATTGGTGCATGACCAGTACCTTTGAGCTTCTTGTCACAGAAATATCTTTGGATCGACAATTTTCGCACAAATTTATTTAAATCTACAAATAATTCGAACAAATTGTGATTTCTAGAAGGACAGAAAGAGAGCCCTCTATTTAAAACTCCCACCTCCTCATTAGTTAAAACATGATCAGAAAGATTAAAGATGTTCTCCCTCATTCGTTTAAATTTCTCCTTTTGGGATGACTTAGCTCTCCCTCTGCTGCCACGTTGGCGTATGATCTTTTTTTCGGGGTAGTTGTTGCAATCTCTCTTTCTGGGCCCCTCTCTAGCTGTTTTAATCGTATCGGTGTGTGTCTTACCTGCGGGGAGTTGTAGGGTAATCTCTGTGCCTGATGAAAAACCTGCGGGCTACTCATGGGTTCCCTCTCTTGTCTTTGTACAAAATTGCTATTGTTTGTCATATGGCTTCTAGTGTCATTATGGTGGTTATTTCTAGGGGTATATGTGTTTGGATCCCTTGTGTTGTCTGGGAATCGATGAGATCTATAGTGATGGTGGCCAAATTCATTTTGGTGGTCCCTATTGGACCAATGTCTCCAATCTCTATTAAACTCGTTTCTGGGCGTGTAACTAAAGTTTTGTTTATAACTATAATTATAATTATCATCCCCTCTCTCATGGTGGGAGACTTGATTCCCATAGTTGGAGAGATAATTACTGTTACCCACAGAATGATTGGATATAAAATTACTATTGCTAGCAGAATTCTTTCTATTTCTAATAAAATTATTATTCCTAAATTGGACATTTTTCTTTTTGTCCTTGGGTTTTTTGTAATCAACTTTAACCCAGGTGTCTGGTCCAATTGCATTCGAGACAGGCTCCTGATTGTCAGAATCTTCTAATTTATTCCTAGAGTGTGAGTCATATACTTTATCCTCTAAATAGTCTTGTTCATCCCTCGCTAACTTTTTAATTTTAGTGGATATAATTTTCTTTTGGAATACATCAGATTTCTCCTGTACCTCTTGGGTAAATTTAGCATAATCTGTATTAGACTCAAACTTAAGTAAACAATTTTGGATTTCCTCTATCTCTGTCTCTACTTTATTCAAAAGGGTCTCCCGAAATTCAATTAAAAGATCTATAAGTTTAAAAGAACATTCAGTTAAAATACTAAGCCATTTGGTAGTAAGTTCCGGATCATGTTTAAAAGAACACTGTTTGGATATCCTTAGACCCCTTGGTATATGCCCTTTTTCTTTATATTTACGAAGTGTATCTATATCCCACCAGTGTCTATGTTCGTTCTTAAGTGCTTCCTCTAATTTGTGAAATAATTGAACCATAGATAGATCACTGGTGGATTCATTACACATATCTATAGTATTATCATTGCAGCTTAGGGCTTTTCTATTGTTGATCCTTTGATCTTTGCTCTGCATTGTACTACTAAGTGATAAATTCTGATAGGGAATAATAAGTGTACTAAATAAAAAAAGTGTCAATAATTATAATGTGATAAAATTATCTAATGAAGTGAATCAAATAAATAATTATATGAGAAGTGTATATAAAATATATAATTTTGTAATGTATTCAATGATACCCACAATACTCTAGTGATATATAATAGTGGGTGATCGAAAGTGAACTATTGTGAAGTAATTAAAATATTCAAACCTAGTCGCAACCTAATCGATTCCCAAAAAAAATTGATCAAAAAAGTGCTAGTATATAATTAGTGCGCCAATGGTCTGAAAATCCACTGTCTGTATGACAGTGAGACACAATCACAGTGTTAAAAATCTAAATATATAACTATACGATACAAATCGTTATAGAAAAATACCCCATTCAAATTATATTAGGATACAAATGATTCTTAAGAAACAAATAAATTCTTCTTAGATATTAAAAGTGATAACATAATATAGTGGTGTCTTTGCAGCAAACACCCCAAAATAATAAGGTGATAAAACTGCAAGGGCACTGTAAATAATAAACACAGCAATGTGATAGAATTGTAAAATATTATAGTGAAAAAGTCCCAATGATCAAAGTTCAAAGTGTTACATATATGATGGGCGTAATGTCCAAATCACAGTAGGCAGGCTCTTCTCCAAAAGATCCCTGTTGGTGACCCAGGGGTGGATACTAAATAGAAAAAAAGATAAAAGAAGGCGCCAACATAGTGCGGTTACCAATGGGATGGAACACGCTTAGTAAATAATACCAGGTACTCACAGGATGAAAGACACTTGAGAAGTGTCACAGGTGCCTCCTGGACTCTCAGAGTTGTCCAGCTAACTCCCACTCCACTGTGGTGGTAAGGTTCCGCTTGTCTCTACCGATTAAGATGGCTCCGCTAGTGGTTGTGGCTCCCAGCCAGTATTCCAATAGGACTCTCTTGCGGTTTCCCCAAATCCAGCTATCCAGTTAAAATCCGTGCTCTCCGGTGAGAGGTGATACAGCAAGGATAAAAGTGGTTTGTGACGGTGGTAACAAACTACAATGTTGCCATTAAAAATATCAGAAAAGAAAGTTCGTGGCTGCAGTAATAAAATCAAAAAAGACTTTATTTACACAACGTTTCTCGGTCTGTACGTGACCGTTTCCTCAGGTGCATAAGTGTATAATAAAACACATAAAAACCACGAACTTATATCAGTAATACAGCGTCTCCAAATGCATACTGCGCATGTACGTGGGTGTGTCCCCATACTGGGAGTTCCATTGGCGTAAACTAACCAATGAGGTGCTTGTAATCACACACCTCCATAATTACGAGTGTATTGGGGAATTACTCAGTGTGGTTTTAACAAATAGCCCACACAGTTTTAAAAGCCACACCGGGCCATGGTAATCAATAAATCTGATGATCAGATAACGTACAAGAAAAAATATTATCTAAAAAAAATATATACATGTATATAAAAATATATATAAAAACATATCAATAAAATGTGTAAATATACAAACTACCAGATTGGGCACACCCACTCGCTATGTATACATACATACTATTACTAACGTTCATGAAGTCATTAACTCTTCATAAAATTGGTTCACATACAGATGGTTAATTGCATGGATATAGGAGAGATCTTACATGTAAAATGCAAACTATGAATATAGTAACCTATATGTAAAAAATATATTAGAAGTATAATACGTCTCTCCCCAAAGATACGATTAATTCCATAATTTGGTTAAAAATGACAGTATTAGATAAATCAATATTCGTCTACATGATCAGAGAGAAAATTGCTTAACCCTAGACAGAGTGATTAATATAAAAAACTTAGCTAGGGTGAATGAAAAGGATTTAGAACCCAATCCAACCTGACTGTCTAGTTATAAGGACTTGTAATAACTGTGTTAGCCCCTAGTTTTGCTAATCTCTTTATGGGATTTTTTGAGGAACAATATATATATCCTTCCTCATATGGGGCGAACCTGGTTTTCTATGGCCGCTTCATAGATGACCTGTTGTTCATCTGGGAGGGGGACACATCATTGGCTCAGAAATTTTTGGATAGTCTGAATAACAATTCATTAGGTCTGAACTTCACTTCTAAAATAGATGCGATTAGTATAGAATTTCTGGATCTCATTTTAACATGGGACAGTGTAGGTAACATCTCTACCAAAACTTTTTTTAAGTCGGTGGATGCTAACAGTTATTTGAACTATAAAAGCAACCACCACTTACCGTGGAAGAACAATATCCCTTACAACCAATTCTGTAGGATTCGTAGGAATTGCACAGATTTAGACAGTTTTGATATACAAGCTAATATTTTAAAGAAAAGGTTTGTTGAAAAACATTACCCCACAGATCTTATTGAGACTAGCTACAAGAGAGCAAGAAATAAATGCAGAGAAGATTTCTTTGCCAAGAATAAGGAGACTATACCTATTGGAGGTTCTATTAAAGGGAGTGAGAAAGTCAGATTCATAACACAATTCAATAACAACCATAATAAAATTAAAACTATATTAGGCAAACACTGGCACATTTTGACAGGGGACCCTTTGCTGAGGGAGAGTATAGGTAATACACCTGTCTGTACTTTTAGACGAGCTCCCACGTTAAAGAATGTACTAGCCCCGAGTAAAATAGTAATGAAGAAAAGATCACTGACGAGTAAATTAAGTAGTATAAGAGGTAATAAGTTCCTAGACAAACCAGGTTTTTTTAAGTGCAATAGAGCTAATTGTGGATTATGTCAATACACAAATAGCAAGAGAACTGAATTTGCATCCTATATTAGTAAGGAAAAATGTCATATCAAAACACACTTTACATGTGATTCGGCCTTTGTAGTTTATTTGTTAGAATGCAGCTGTGGGGTCCAGTATGTGGGTAGGACCTCGAGACCCCTCAAAAAAAGATGGGGTGAGCATCTAAGGAATATCAGTAAAAACATTGCCAATCATAGTGTCCCTAGGCATGCTAATACATGCCATACTAATACATCAAATGTGTTTAGCATATTCCCTCTAGAACAAGTGTACCCCAAATGGGGTAGAAACAGATATTTGCATTTAAGACAAAGGGAGACTTTTTGGATCTGGAAGATGCGCACCCTGTCCCCTGGTGGCCTAAACGCTAATATTGATATGGCGGCCTTCAACTAACTGATCTACTATGAGTCATTCTGTATTTAGTTCAATATAGGACTTTAATACCCACCCCTGATATATAGGCTCCACACTGATATTATTATACTGCTAGACACATTATAACCCTATTGTTATTATCCTCCTTCATTGATGTGAGATTACCATCTAGCTTTAATTTGACCCTTTTCATCTAATACACTAGGTATATGTTAGCTAAATAATTTTACTATAATTATAAGCACTATATTATGAGGAATAATGAACATCATCAAGTGATCAAACTATAGTCCACATACAGCAAACCCAACACTTAGTACCTAATTCGAGGTCATTTTAATTAGTATTTTCATTTAGATTTGTAGGACTGGGTTCCTGACTCCTGTTAGCATCAACATGTATATGTGGTTATAAAATTTAATGTATTTTGATTTACAATATATCGTTACTATTTATATGAATGTCACGTTATGTACCTCTAAATAAGTAAAACCAGTTTGAGTCTAGGCACCTTATAGAAACAACATGATTAATGTCCATTAAGGAGCTAACACAGTTATTACAAGTCCTTATAACTAGACAGTCAGGTTGGATTGGGTTCTAAATCCTTTTCATTCACCCTAGCTAAGTTTTTTATATTAATCACTCTGTCTAGGGTTAAGCAATTTTCTCTCTGATCATGTAGACGAATATTGATTTATCTAATACTGTCATTTTTAACCAAATTATGGAATTAATCGTATCTTTGGGGAGAGACGTATTATACTTCTAATATATTTTTTTACATATAGGTTACTATATTCATAGTTTGCATTTTACATGTAAGATCTCTCCTATATCCATGCAATTAACCATCTGTATGTGAACCAATTTTATGAAGAGTTAATGACTTCATGAACGTTAGTAATAGTATGTATGTATACATAGCGAGTGGGTGTGCCCAATCTGGTAGTTTGTATATTTACACATTTTATTGATATGTTTTTATATATATTTTTATATACATGTATATATTTTTTTTAGATAATATTTTTTCTTGTACGTTATCTGATCATCAGATTTATTGATTACCATGGCCCGGTGTGGCTTTTAAAACTGTGTGGGCTATTTGTTAAAACCACACTGAGTAATTCCCCAATACACTCGTAATTATGGAGGTGTGTGATTACAAGCACCTCATTGGTTAGTTTACGCCAATGGAACTCCCAGTATGGGGACACACCCACGTACATGCGCAGTATGCATTTGGAGACGCTGTATTACTGATATAAGTTCGTGGTTTTTATGTGTTTTATTATACACTTATGCACCTGAGGAAACGGTCACGTACAGACCGAGAAACGTTGTGTAAATAAAGTCTTTTTTGATTTTATTACTGCAGCCACGAACTTTCTTTTCTGATATTTTTAATGGCAACATTGTAGTTTGTTACCACCGTCACAAACCACTTTTATCCTTGCTGTATCACCTCTCACCGGAGAGCACGGATTTTAACTGGATAGCTGGATTTGGGGAAACCGCAAGAGAGTCCTATTGGAATACTGGCTGGGAGCCACAACCACTAGCGGAGCCATCTTAATCGGTAGAGACAAGCGGAACCTTACCACCACAGTGGAGTGGGAGTTAGCTGGACAACTCTGAGAGTCCAGGAGGCACCTGTGACACTTCTCAAGTGTCTTTCATCCTGTGAGTACCTGGTATTATTTACTAAGCGTGTTCCATCCCATTGGTAACCGCACTATGTTGGCGCCTTCTTTTATCTTTTTTTCTATTTAGTATCCACCCCTGGGTCACCAACAGGGATCTTTTGGAGAAGAGCCTGCCTACTGTGATTTGGACATTACGCCCATCATATATGTAACACTTTGAACTTTGATCATTGGGACTTTTTCACTATAATATTTTACAATTCTATCACATTGCTGTGTTTATTATTTACAGTGCCCTTGCAGTTTTATCACCTTATTATTTTGGGGTGTTTGCTGCAAAGACACCACTATATTATGTTATCACTTTTAATATCTAAGAAGAATTTATTTGTTTCTTAAGAATCATTTGTATCCTAATATAATTTGAATGGGGTATTTTTCTATAACGATTTGTATCGTATAGTTATATATTTAGATTTTTAACACTGTGATTGTGTCTCACTGTCATACAGACAGTGGATTTTCAGACCATTGGCGCACTAATTATATACTAGCACTTTTTTGATCAATTTTTTTTGGGAATCGATTAGGTTGCGACTAGGTTTGAATATTTTAATTACTTCACAATAGTTCACTTTCGATCACCCACTATTATATATCACTAGAGTATTGTGGGTATCATTGAATACATTACAAAATTATATATTTTATATACACTTCTCATATAATTATTTATTTGATTCACTTCATTAGATAATTTTATCACATTATAATTATTGACACTTTTTTTATTTAGTACACTTATTATTCCCTATCAGAATTTATCACTTAGTAGTACAATGCAGAGCAAAGATCAAAGGATCAACAATAGAAAAGCCCTAAGCTGCAATGATAATACTATAGATATGTGTAATGAATCCACCAGTGATCTATCTATGGTTCAATTATTTCACAAATTAGAGGAAGCACTTAAGAACGAACATAGACACTGGTGGGATATAGATACACTTCGTAAATATAAAGAAAAAGGGCATATACCAAGGGGTCTAAGGATATCCAAACAGTGTTCTTTTAAACATGATCCGGAACTTACTACCAAATGGCTTAGTATTTTAACTGAATGTTCTTTTAAACTTATAGATCTTTTAATTGAATTTCGGGAGACCCTTTTGAATAAAGTAGAGACAGAGATAGAGGAAATCCAAAATTGTTTACTTAAGTTTGAGTCTAATACAGATTATGCTAAATTTACCCAAGAGGTACAGGAGAAATCTGATGTATTCCAAAAGAAAATTATATCCACTAAAATTAAAAAGTTAGCGAGGGATGAACAAGACTATTTAGAGGATAAAGTATATGACTCACACTCTAGGAATAAATTAGAAGATTCTGACAATCAGGAGCCTGTCTCGAATGCAATTGGACCAGACACCTGGGTTAAAGTTGATTACAAAAAACCCAAGGACAAAAAGAAAAATGTCCAATTTAGGAATAATAATTTTATTAGAAATAGAAAGAATTCTGCTAGCAATAGTAATTTTATATCCAATCATTCTGTGGGTAACAGTAATTATCTCTCCAACTATGGGAATCAAGTCTCCCACCATGAGAGAGGGGATGATAATTATAATTATAGTTATAAACAAAACTTTAGTTACACGCCCAGAAACGAGTTTAATAGAGATTGGAGACATTGGTCCAATAGGGACCACCAAAATGAATTTGGCCACCATCACTATAGATCTCATCGATTCCCAGACAACACAAGGGATCCAAACACATATACCCCTAGAAATAACCACCATAATGACACTAGAAGCCATATGACAAACAATAGCAATTTTGTACAAAGACAAGAGAGGGAACCCATGAGTAGCCCGCAGGTTTTTCATCAGGCACAGAGATTACCCTACAACTCCCCGCAGGTAAGACACACACCGATACGATTAAAACAGCTAGAGAGGGGCCCAGAAAGAGAGATTGCAACAACTACCCCGAAAAAAAGATCATACGCCAACGTGGCAGCAGAGGGAGAGCTAAGTCATCCCAAAAGGAGAAATTTAAACGAATGAGGGAGAACATCTTTAATCTTTCTGATCATGTTTTAACTAATGAGGAGGTGGGAGTTTTAAATAGAGGGCTCTCTTTCTGTCCTTCTAGAAATCACAATTTGTTCGAATTATTTGTAGATTTAAATAAATTTGTGCGAAAATTGTCGATCCAAAGATATTTCTGTGACAAGAAGCTCAAAGGTACTGGTCATGCACCAATTCTAACGAATGAAATGACAGAAAGGCCCTTGACAGATATTATCTATTTTGAGCCTGAGATATTATGTGATGAATTATTTGAGAATTACTTACATTCTGATTTGACCCCTAAATCCAACTTTAATCCTCCTTGTACAGGAACTAGTCTAGAAATATTTCAAAATCTAGTTTTGGAAGAATTTGGCAAACTTTCTGAAAAAAATATTAAGAATCCAAATTTGAATGCTTATGAATTAACAGCTTTATCTAGACTAGCAGCCAACAAAAATATAGCAATTAGACAAGCGGACAAGGGAGGTGGGATAGTCATCCAGAATATTAAGGATTATATCAAAGAAGCTGATCGTATTCTTTTAGACACAGAATATTACAAATTATTAACATACAATCCCACAGCAAAATTTCTAACTAACTTGATTAAAATGGTTGATGCAGGCTGGTTAGAGGGAATACTTACTAAGAAAGAGAGAGACTATTTAATACCCTATGCACCAAATATGGCATATTACTATCACCTCCCAAAGATACATAAGAGTATGGTGGACCCTCCGGGGAGGCCCATCATATCAGGAATCGATAATTTAACCTGTAATTTATCCGAATATGTGGATTCCTTTTTAAAAAAATCTGTGATTACTTTAAAATCCTACATAAAAGATACACCAGACTTAATATATAAGTTATCACACATAAAGAAAGAGGGAAGAAATTTGATATGGCTGACCTGTGATGTCTCTGCCCTATATTCTAATATTGCACACCATCTGGGTATTCAAGCCATCCAATATTACTTGGAGAGGGACATATACATGCCAGTCAAGCAAAGAGATTTCCTTTTGGAATGCATATCTTTTGTATTAAAAAATAACTACTTCGTATATCAGGAGAAATTTTACTTGCAGATTAGGGGAACGGCCATGGGAACCAGGTTCGCCCCTAGTTTTGCTAATCTCTTTATGGGATTTTTTGAGGAACAATATATATATCCTTCCTCATATGGGGCGAACCTGGTTTTCTATGGCCGCTTCATAGATGACCTGTTGTTCATCTGGGAGGGGGACACATCATTGGCTCAGAAATTTTTGGATAGTCTGAATAACAATTCATTAGGTCTGAACTTCACTTCTAAAATAGATGCGATTAGTATAGAATTTCTGGATCTCATTTTAACATGGGACAGTGTAGGTAACATCTCTACCAAAACTTTTTTTAAGTCGGTGGATGCTAACAGTTATTTGAACTATAAAAGCAACCACCACTTACCGTGGAAGAACAATATCCCTTACAACCAATTCTGTAGGATTCGTAGGAATTGCACAGATTTAGACAGTTTTGATATACAAGCTAATATTTTAAAGAAAAGGTTTGTTGAAAAACATTACCCCACAGATCTTATTGAGACTAGCTACAAGAGAGCAAGAAATAAATGCAGAGAAGATTTCTTTGCCAAGAATAAGGAGACTATACCTATTGGAGGTTCTATTAAAGGGAGTGAGAAAGTCAGATTCATAACACAATTCAATAACAACCATAATAAAATTAAAACTATATTAGGCAAACACTGGCACATTTTGACAGGGGACCCTTTGCTGAGGGAGAGTATAGGTAATACACCTGTCTGTACTTTTAGACGAGCTCCCACGTTAAAGAATGTACTAGCCCCGAGTAAAATAGTAATGAAGAAAAGATCACTGACGAGTAAATTAAGTAGTATAAGAGGTAATAAGTTCCTAGACAAACCAGGTTTTTTTAAGTGCAATAGAGCTAATTGTGGATTATGTCAATACACAAATAGCAAGAGAACTGAATTTGCATCCTATATTAGTAAGGAAAAATGTCATATCAAAACACACTTTACATGTGATTCGGCCTTTGTAGTTTATTTGTTAGAATGCAGCTGTGGGGTCCAGTATGTGGGTAGGACCTCGAGACCCCTCAAAAAAAGATGGGGTGAGCATCTAAGGAATATCAGTAAAAACATTGCCAATCATAGTGTCCCTAGGCATGCTAATACATGCCATACTAATACATCAAATGTGTTTAGCATATTCCCTCTAGAACAAGTGTACCCCAAATGGGGTAGAAACAGATATTTGCATTTAAGACAAAGGGAGACTTTTTGGATCTGGAAGATGCGCACCCTGTCCCCTGGTGGCCTAAACGCTAATATTGATATGGCGGCCTTCAACTAACTGATCTACTATGAGTCATTCTGTATTTAGTTCAATATAGGACTTTAATACCCACCCCTGATATATAGGCTCCACACTGATATTATTATACTGCTAGACACATTATAACCCTATTGTTATTATCCTCCTTCATTGATGTGAGATTACCATCTAGCTTTAATTTGACCCTTTTCATCTAATACACTAGGTATATGTTAGCTAAATAATTTTACTATAATTATAAGCACTATATTATGAGGAATAATGAACATCATCAAGTGATCAAACTATAGTCCACATACAGCAAACCCAACACTTAGTACCTAATTCGAGGTCATTTTAATTAGTATTTTCATTTAGATTTGTAGGACTGGGTTCCTGACTCCTGTTAGCATCAACATGTATATGTGGTTATAAAATTTAATGTATTTTGATTTACAATATATCGTTACTATTTATATGAATGTCACGTTATGTACCTCTAAATAAGTAAAACCAGTTTGAGTCTAGGCACCTTATAGAAACAACATGATTAATGTCCATTAAGGAGCTAACACAGTTATTACAAGTCCTTATAACTAGACAGTCAGGTTGGATTGGGTTCTAAATCCTTTTCATTCACCCTAGCTAAGTTTTTTATATTAATCACTCTGTCTAGGGTTAAGCAATTTTCTCTCTGATCATGTAGACGAATATTGATTTATCTAATACTGTCATTTTTAACCAAATTATGGAATTAATCGTATCTTTGGGGAGAGACGTATTATACTTCTAATATATTTTTTTACATATAGGTTACTATATTCATAGTTTGCATTTTACATGTAAGATCTCTCCTATATCCATGCAATTAACCATCTGTATGTGAACCAATTTTATGAAGAGTTAATGACTTCATGAACGTTAGTAATAGTATGTATGTATACATAGCGAGTGGGTGTGCCCAATCTGGTAGTTTGTATATTTACACATTTTATTGATATGTTTTTATATATATTTTTATATACATGTATATATTTTTTTTAGATAATATTTTTTCTTGTACGTTATCTGATCATCAGATTTATTGATTACCATGGCCCGGTGTGGCTTTTAAAACTGTGTGGGCTATTTGTTAAAACCACACTGAGTAATTCCCCAATACACTCGTAATTATGGAGGTGTGTGATTACAAGCACCTCATTGGTTAGTTTACGCCAATGGAACTCCCAGTATGGGGACACACCCACGTACATGCGCAGTATGCATTTGGAGACGCTGTATTACTGATATAAGTTCGTGGTTTTTATGTGTTTTATTATACACTTATGCACCTGAGGAAACGGTCACGTACAGACCGAGAAACGTTGTGTAAATAAAGTCTTTTTTGATTTTATTACTGCAGCCACGAACTTTCTTTTCTGATATTTTTAATGGCAACATTGTAGTTTGTTACCACCGTCACAAACCACTTTTATCCTTGCTGTATCACCTCTCACCGGAGAGCACGGATTTTAACTGGATAGCTGGATTTGGGGAAACCGCAAGAGAGTCCTATTGGAATACTGGCTGGGAGCCACAACCACTAGCGGAGCCATCTTAATCGGTAGAGACAAGCGGAACCTTACCACCACAGTGGAGTGGGAGTTAGCTGGACAACTCTGAGAGTCCAGGAGGCACCTGTGACACTTCTCAAGTGTCTTTCATCCTGTGAGTACCTGGTATTATTTACTAAGCGTGTTCCATCCCATTGGTAACCGCACTATGTTGGCGCCTTCTTTTATCTTTTTTTCTATTTAGTTGAACTAGCTCCTTATTAAGCCTGTCTTTAATTCTCCTCTCAGTTGTTTCTTGCTTTATGAAAGTACAAAAAGTAAGCTGCGCTTCTCAACATTAATACAAAAAATCAGCAATATGCAAAAAAGAATAGCAATAAATAAAAGGACAGAACATTGAAACTCAGTACACAAAACGCTATTTAGTAATATCGCATAATATTGTCCAAAAGCGGAAATCTCCAAAACTAGTCTAGTGCCACAAAAAGGAGATATGAACTGATATAGCATACAACCTTACAGCACGATAAAAAGGTAGTAATTGTGTGTATTCACTTCTAAAGCGGGATATGTAGTGGATGCTGCTCTGAAACGGATGGGAGGACTGTGATCCAATTCCCAAAGAGGCTGAAGAAATGGAAACAAAAGAAGACAGAGCGCAAACCACTCTAAGGGTAAAACTGTTTTTTAATGTAAAGTGCTTATGCGCAAATAAAAACACATGTACAGTGTATAAGATAAAACAAGCATTGATATAGTCACCGTAGGCGAGTGAGAGTATGTAAGAAATCACCCAATCCTTTTAACGATCCTAAGTGCTTCTGGACAGCCACAGGAGCTGAAAGGTTAGGGGCTGTTCAAACTAATCCGGCGTCTGGAGACGACTCAGCTTCTCTACGCGTTTCATCTGGAATCGACCCAACTTTTCAAGAGATAATGTGCTGTTTAGTCCTTTGCTCCTTTTAAAGCGAGCTGGCTTGAATGTCTCACAATATGTTGCTGTATCTGATTGGTTAACCACGTAATGCCCCACAATTGGTTGCTTCTTGTTAGTGACATGATGAGCATTGCGATACAGTTTCTGGTGTACATCAAGTATCTAACTGGCACATAAATGACAAAGATAAATAGTACAATTGAAGTAACAATATACAAACAGCATTGAAAACATAAAGGCACATAACCGGTATTGCTGCGGTATAGCACTTCTATAACAGCTAAAAGGCAAAAAAAAGATGGTAAATTACAGCCATAAAATGTACACAATAATGTGTTCATAGAAGTGCTTAACTGCTATCTTGTCAGCGTGACACATATATGTACATTTGTCAATCGATACTCAATCAAAAAAATTACAAGAGAATATTATCCTAATCCTATGGCAAACAGCAGGCATGGAAACGGTTTGTGAACATCCAAACCTGGCAAGACAATTCTTTGTTAGCCATATTAGCAGGTGATACTAAAAAATGTAATATTTAAAAAAATATAATATTCCAAAAAAATTCATAAAAATGATACAACATATTGCTATTATAAATGATAATACAATGAAACTCAAAAAGAATAAGATATGAGATATTTGTAATAGATATAATTGCTCAAGTTATTGTTATAAATGGATAGTATACATAGATATATAATAGATAGCATACTTCAGAAATAACGCGTGACATTTCAATGCATATGATAGAATTGTTTGGAACACAATAAACAAATATCATTCAAAGATCGATAAATATATGCTCAAATATCTGCTTTGTAACAATCAGTACACACATGTGGTAATAGTAACTATTGTGGATCACCCAATATACACGAGAGATCAGTTGGACACATAAATATAAACACCATATGAGCAATCTATTGGATATACGTCAGCAAACACACCCCTGAATTTGATAGGTCACAGCTGACGATGACGCTACCGTGTCAACATAACAACGTAAGATGATAGGAAATAGCCGATAGGCGGTTAGAATTTGCAAAAAAAGTAATCAGTCACACGATTGGCTGATGGTCCTTTAAAAGTAGTGTGTGGCGGTCGGACCGGACGCCTCTGAAAAAGCAGTTGCGAAACGCGCGTCAGGCGTTTGCACTGCTCCTCTCATATAGTCCGTTGAAATTAGATTAATTGTTGGCCTCTTTTAGGCACCTTTAGCTTAAACTTTTTATAGTTAAAAACTTAGCCTGACTTAGCGAATATAGGCTTTAATAGTATCGAAATACGCTTTAATTGTTGGAGCAATATGCTCAAGTACAAGCCGTCGCTATAGACAGACGATTTTTTGAGTACAATTATTTTCTGATAGAAACAATTTTTTATAGTTAATATTACCAGTATCTGCTTACTGTAGCAATAGTATAGCCCTAGTTTAATTGAATCAGGCTATTTCAAGCCGTACAATATAATGTTTATTTTTTAATGGGTTATCACGCTACATGAGCCTGCACAGTGTTAGGAGATTCTGGACTATCTCAGAATCCTACGCTCACCTGGAGTATTTGTATTCACCATGTTAAAGCAATGCAAACAGCACAAATCTAATGCATGATTAACTGGGGCAAATCAATATTAAACAATATAAGCTAGACATCGTTAACTGTCCAACTTGGCAGCAACAATTGTTCAGATTATTGTACTGATGTTAATAGCATAAACATCCTGACGCATAGTTGTTTATTATAAGTGTTCTCTATACATATCAGAATATAATCAATCTGTGTACCATCACTAATAAAAACCTTTTTTACAATGTGGTAACACTCAAACGTCAACATAACCCCATTAAAGGTCGGAGAATTCATTTTGTATGATAATATTTGCAACGGGCCAAGTTAAATGCAAAAGACTCACATGGCACATCACCACAAATATAACTGATGGAAATGGTACTCATACTTTCAAGTATTAACATATAGCTAAAGATACTGATATTCACTTGATTTCAACAGGACAGTGTGATACAAACTGATCACTGTATCACATTTGAGAGGAGCTTTTTGTGTACCGAGTACTACTCGGACACAATTTTAAGATTGTTTGTCTTTTCTTATATTCATTAGTGGAATTTTCCACTTTCTTTTTTAATGATTATTGATATAAAAGTTAAGTTTTAATTAACAAACGACACACCACACAATCAATATAGTATTGGTTTTTGCCCCGCCAAGTGTGCCCAATATGCTTCACTTTCTCTGTCCCTCTTCTTAGTAATAATTCTATATTATTTGGCATAAGGCACTACCTACTGGAAACACCCAGGTTTGGTTTCTATAGGTTTAAGGGCTCAAACCCCCAGTCCCCCCCTCTCTCCCTAGAGGTCATAGGGAATCTATAACCACATATTTGTAATAGACCCTGATAGAAGAGATGGAAAAAATTAAAATAAAATAAAATCAAAGAAAAGGGCTATGTGTAGGCGATATTTCTCAAAAGAGAACATATCTATGTATCACATGAAAGTACCACATTGGCTATGGAGATAGCCAGTATCTGAGAAGGTTATGAACTGACTATATCAGGAAAGATGAACAAAGTGGAACGAAACTAAAATAAAAAAATAATAATAATAAATAAGAAACTCTACATAAAAGCCTGAAGATCTAAATCTATATTCAGGCCTTTTTGACTAATAGTATTGAGAGTTTGTAATTCATGAATCCAAAATGTTTCGTGTTGTCGCAAACTTCTTAACCTATTCTTGAAGCTGTTTGGTGGAATCCAATCAATGACCATAATTCTAAGTCCCTTAGGGTTAGCATTGTGATGGTATTTATAGTGATCTGAGATACTGTGGGTATCTATTTTGTTTTTAATGTTACAGCAATGTTCATTGAATCTGGTTCTTATTAACCTCTTTGTATGCCCTATATAGAAACAATTGCAGCTACAGATTAGGAGGTACACCACAAACATAGATTTACATGAAAACTTATGTTTAATTTTAAATTCTCTAGATTTATTAATGTTGTTAAAGGTATCCCCCCCCTAATGATGTGGCTGCACATATGGCAATTCATGCTTCCACAGGGCCACGTCCCATTGGCTCTACTTAGCCAATGTGTATTCTCTGATATTTTAGAATTTTTTGTTGATTTTAGTTTAGAGGGTGCTAACATATTTTTGAGATCTTGATTTTTTCTGAAGATGATTATGGGCTTTTCAGAGAGAGTCTTACCTAATATGGGATTGCAGGTAAGAATGCTCCAAAGTTTCTTCAAAATATCTTCTATTTCCCTACTCCCTTCACTGTATGTCGTGATAAATATAATATCATCTTTTATTGGTTGAACTCTACTCCTAGCTGTTGGGTTCAATATATATTCTCTATTCATCTCCGATACTCTTTCCTTGACTATGTTTAGGAGGGCCGTGTCGTAGCCTTTTTCCTTAAACCTGTTGTCCAAAGAAAGAGATTCTGTAAGGTAATCTGTAAAGTGCGTGCAATTTCTAAGTATTCTTTGATATTGTCAGTGGGGAATATTGTTTTTCCACCTTGGAAGATGACCACTTTTGGCACTAAGGAAACCATTCTTGTCAGTTGGTTTCCTATAGTTTCTGACGGCAATTTTGTTGTCTTTGTCCACAAACAATAGAAGGTCCAGAAATTCTATATGATCTTTATGGATATTACTGGTAAATTTCAAATTCATAGTATGATTGTTAATATATTTAATAAAGTTATTGACCTGATCTTCCTGGCCTTTCCAGACAATAATGATATTGTCTATATATCTAAAATAACTAATAAGGTGACTGTTATACGGGTTATTGTGCCAAATGTACTTATTTTCAAAACAATTCATAAATAAATTATCATATGATGGGGCAAAAGTCTTCCCCATCGCTGTGCTTTGTAATTGCAAAAAAAATTGTGAATCAAACTGAAAATAATTGGGCCTCAAAATAAAATCAATACCTTCAAGACTAAAGCTAATCTGAGCTGTTGAAAGTTGACTATTGGTCATGCTCTCCTCCATGGCTTTAATACCCAGATCATGTGGGATACATGTGTACAACGCTGCAACATCACAGGTAAACCATAGGAAATCATGTTCCCATTTTGTCCCCTCAAAAGTTTTGATAGTTTGTGTAGTATCTTTCAAAAATGATCTGGTATTTTTAACCAAGGGCTGTAAAAAATGATCTATGTATGTGGATAGATTGCTGGTTAGAGACCCGATCCCTGAAATGATCGGCCTTCCCGGCGGATCCACCAAAATGGGAACATGATTTCCTATGGTTAACATGTGATGTTGCAGCATCACATGATATTCTAAAATATCAGAGAATACACATTGGCTAAGTAGAGGATATGTGCAGCCACATAATTGGGGGGGGGGGATACCTTTAACAACATCAATAAATCTAGAAAAGTTTAAATTAAACATAAGTTTTCATGTAAATCTATGTTTGTGGTGTACCTCCTAATCTGTAGCTGCAATTGTTTCTATATAGGGCGTACAAAGAGGTTAATAAGAACCAGATTCAATGAACATTGCTGTAACAAAATAGATACACACAGTGTCTCAGATCACTATAAATACCATCACAATGCTAATCCTAAGGGATTTAGAATTATGGTCATTGATTGGATTCCACCAAACAGCTCCAAGAATAGGTTAAGAAGTTTGCGACAACGCAAATCATTTTGGATTCATGAATTACAAACTCTCAATACTATTAGTCAAAATTGCCTGAATATAGATTTAGATCTTCAGGCTTTTATGTAGAGTTTCTTATTCATTCTTATTGTTTTTTATTTTCGTTCCACTTTGTTCATCTTTTCTGATATAGTCAGTTCATAACCTTCTCAGATACTGGCCAATGTGGTACTTTCATGTGATACATAGATATGTTCTCTTTTGAGAAATATCGCCTACACATAGCCCTTTTCTTTAATTTGATTTTAATTTTTTCCATCTCTTCTATTAGGGTCTATTACAAATATCTCATATTTTTTTCTTTTTGAGTTTCATTGTATTATCATTTATAATAGCAATATGTTGTATCATTTTTATGAATTTTTTTGAATATTATATTTTTTTGAATATTACATTTTTTAGTATCACCTGCTAATATGGCTAACAAAGAATTGTCTTGCCAGGTTTGGATGTTCACAAACCGTTTACGTGCCAGCTGTTTGCTATAGGATTAGAATAATATTCTCTTGTAATTTTTTGATTGAGTATCGATTGACAAATGTACATATATGTGTCACGCTGACAAGATATCGGTTAAGCACTTCTATGAACACATTATTGTGTACATTTTATGTCTGTAATTTACCATCTATTTTTTGCCTTTTAGCTGTAATAGAAGTGCTATACCGCAGCAATACCGGTTATGTGCCTTTATGTTTTCAATGCTGTTTGTATATTGCTACTTTAATTGTACTATTTATCTTAGTCATTTACGTGCCAGTTAGATACTTGATGTACACCAGAAACTGTATCGCAATGCTCATCACGTCACTAAGAAGAAGCAACCAATTGTGGGGCATTACATGGTTAACCAATCAGATACAGCCACGTATTGTGAGACATTCAAGCTGGCTCGCTTTAAAAGGAGCAAAGGACTAAACAACACATTATCTCTTGAAAAAGTCTGGTCGGATCCCAACGAAACGCGTAGAGAAGCTGAGTCGTCTCCACATTACCTCTCCAGACGCCGGGTTGGTTTGAGCAGCCCCTAACCTTTCAGCTCCTGTGGTGGTCCGGAAGCGCTTAGGATGGCTAAAAGGATTGGGTGATTTCTTACATACTCTCACTCGCCTACGAAGTTCATTGTATTCATGCTCGTTTTATCTTATACACTGTACCTGTGTTTTTATTTGCTCATAAGCACTTTACATTAAAAAAACTGTTTTACCCTTGCTTGACTGGGGTGTCTCCCTCCTAGATACAGCAGTTGGTCTTGGCCCTGTGTGCGATAAAGTGACAGACTGAGTGATGGTCAGTTTGAATTGGAAGGGTGATCCCCAAAAGCTGCAAGCTTAGGGGTTCCCTTCCCAGCGGGTAGGCAGGCTGAAGAGTTCATAAAAGTGCATGACCATTATAAGACTGGAACAAACCTGCTCCATTGCAGATGCAGAGACGTGAATAGCTATAGTAGGGTTTTATATTTAGGAACTCAGTTGCCGTCATTATAAGATTTACAGTTAAATAAAGATGTATTAGTCACATGTATGCCTAATAAAGGTAATCAAGTTACTTGTACTAATAAACATGTGTCCTTGTTTTTATTAAAGATTGAAGTGTTAAAGAGATAGAAAGTTCACAATTAAAATCTGCATGGGTGAATTTCAGTTTTAAACAGAAGCATTAAGCATTAAGCTAGTAAACGTTATTATTGTTTTTAAGTGGCATACACACATATGCTGAGATGGCCGTGCACCAGTATTTAAACACCAGACCTTCTAAGAGAGTCAGTGTTGGTTTTAATGACACAAATTAAGTCTTCACAGACCCAATACACAACACTGCCAGCTCTCTGAACTTGAATACTGGTGCACTGGCCTTCACAGCATATGTGCATATGCCACTGAAAAACAATAATAGCATTTACTAGAAGCAATTTTACTAATGGAATTATATTGCAAACATGCTTCTATTTAACACTGAAATGCATCTATGCACATTTTAATTTTGACCTTGCTATCCCTTTAAAGGGCTATGAAACCAAAAGATTTCTTTTGTGATACAGACGGAATAAACCAGTTTAAAACCAGTTTCCAATTTACTTAAGTTATCAAATTTGCCTTGTTCCCATGATATTCTGTGTTGAAGAAATACCTAGGTAGGCATCTGGAGCACTAAATGACAGGAAATAGTGCTGCTATCTGCAAATGGGCAACATACTTGCAAAACTGCTGCCATATAGTGATCCAGAAATGGACTGGCTCTTAAGCATATGTCCCTGTTTTTCAACAAAAGATACAAAAAGAACAAAGAAAAAATGATAATAGAAGTAAATTAGAAAGTTGTTTAAAATCAAATGCTCTATCTGATTCATAAAAGAAAAAAAAATAGGTTTCATATCCCTTTAAGGGCCAGATTAAGAGTGGAGCACAACCTTTTGCTTTCACAAACACAATATTTGTGATCCACTCAGTAATACCGGCGCACGCAAATGTGTATTACAAGTTGAGCGCAACGAGAGCGGGCTTCCATAGGCTCCAATGGGAGCCTATTTCTCATGCCGTGAGATGTGCTAGAGAACCTAACGCAGTTAAGAGGGTGAGTCGCACAGCGATGGGCAGCAAATGTTAAATATTTATGTATATACATATACTGTAAATTTATGTGTTTATATGTGTATATACATATATATGTATGTATGTATTTGTGTATATATATTTATGTGTTTTATATGTGTATAATTATATACATATATATGTATGTGTTTATTTGTGTATATACATATATATGTATGTGTAAATTTGTATATATACATATATATATATGTATGTGTTTATTTGTGTATATACATATATATGTATGTGTTTATTTGTGTATATACATATATATATATATGTATGTGTTTATTTGTGTATATACATATATATGTATGTGTTTATATGTGTATATACATATATATGTATGTGTTTATTTGTGTATATACATATATATGTATGTGTTTATTTGTGTATATACATATACAGTATATGTATGTGTTTATTTGTGTATGTTTATATGTGTATATACATATATATGTATGTGTTTATTTGTGTATATACATATATATATATATATGTATGTGTTTATTTGTGTATATACATATATATGTATGTGTTTATATGTGTATATACATATATATGTGTTTATATGTGTATATACATATATATGTATGTATGTATTTGTGTATATATATTTATGTGTTTTATATGTGTATAATTATATACATATATATGTATGTGTTTATTTGTGTATATACATATACAGTATATGTATGTGTTTATTTGTGTATGTTTATTTGTGTATATACATATATATATATGTATGTGTTTATTTGTGTATATACATATATATGTATGTGTTTATTTGTGTATATACATATATATGTATGTGCTTATTTGTGTATATACATATATATATGTATGTGTTTATTTGTGTATATACATATATATATGTATGTGTTTATTTGTGTATATACATATATATGTATGTGTTTATATGTGTATATACATATATATGTATGTGTTTATAATATGTATTTAAGCATATACATATATATTCAAAGTGATAACACACCACACCCGCTCACTTTAACCCCTTATAAATGCTTTGTGCAGTTAAATTATAAAAAAAATCATAACATTGTACAAAACTCTTTATTTTGGGGACAAATGGGGGACATTTTTTAAATTAACTAGAGGTCTGACCTCGGAGAACTAATTGCTACCACGAGCGCACAGTAACATTAACCAGCCACTTGTAATGGCTGGTTATTTATTATGTGCCAGTAAACAGGTGAATTTCCCCGTTTACGGCACACAATAAATTAGCGCTCCACTTGTAATCTAGTCCTAAGTGGGGTAGGTGGGTTTTTACTCACAAAAGTATGAATGAGTAGTTTAACCCCTGCTTCTCTAGTCCCTTCTTAATTAACCAAATTTGACAGTAGAAGTAAACTGGAAATATTTTCAAAATTGCATACTCTATCTGAATCCTAACTATATTTAACCACATACGCTAAGAACACTATAAATGGCCTATTTATCAAAGGTCTGTCAGACCTGATTCAACAGTGCGGATCAGGTCCGACAGACCTCGCTGAATGCGGAGAGCAATACGCTCTCCGTATTCAGCATTGCACCAGCAGCTCTTGTGAGCTGCCGGTGCAACGCCGCCCCTTGCAGATTCGCGGCCAATCGGACGCCAGCAGGGGGTTGTCAATCAACCCGATCGTACTCGATTGGGGTGAATTGTGGCGATCTCTGTCCTCCTGCTCAGAGCAGGCAGACAGGTTATGGAGCAGTGGTCTTTAGACCGTTGCTCCATAACTTGCGTTTCTGGCGAGTCTGAAGACTCGCCAGAAACACGGGCCCTTAAGCTCCATTTAGAGCTTGATAAATGGGCCTCTATAGGTAAAGAAAAGCTTTAGAGATTTCTAAGACACTTTTATTTATTTTTTGTGGGTCAGGTGAAGCTGGCGTCCAAGGAATTCAAGGACCTAAGGGTAAGTTGTTATGAAAGCAGTTTAAATGTCAAACGAATACAGCAGTATCAGTGGTGCATTTCCTACTTCTGTAGATACTTCTTGCTTATGCTCATTGGCTGACAAATGCTTCCTGCTCATGTTTAAATGCTACTCATGCCAATCGGCTAGATTACGAGTTGTGCATTATGAGTGAAAAAGCAGCGTTATGGCTCTTTTTCTCTACCGCTGGTATTACGAGTCCTGTAGGTACAGCTGTACCGCACACCTTTTTCAATGGGACTTCCATAGCGCCGGTATTACGAGTTTTGCCTAGGAGGCCATAAAGTGAGCAGTACAGCCTATACCATCAAGATTCGTTCCGCCATCTAAAGTCAGTAGTTATGGGTTTTGCGCTACAAAGCTGTAGCATAAAACTCATAAGTAAAGTGTTACAAAGTACACTAACACCCATAAACTACCTATTAACCCCTAAACCAAGGCCCTCCCACTTCGCAAACACTATAATAAAAATATTAAGCCCTAATCTGCCGCTCCAAACATCGCCACCACTATAATAAATATATTAACCCCTAAACCGCTGCACTCCCGCATCTGAAACACTAGTTAAATATTATTAACCCCTAATTTGCCACCCCCGTCACCGCCGCCACTACACTAGTTATTAACCCCTAAACCTAACCCACCTAACCCTAACACCCCTAACTTTAATATAATTAAAATAAATCTAAATAAAAATTACTATCATTAACTAAATAATTCCTATTTAAAACTAAATACTTACCTGTAAAATAAACCCTAAGCTAGCTACAATATAACTAATAGTTACATTGCAGCTATCTTATGTTTTATTTTTATTTCACAGCTTACACAAAATAAAAAAGAAATGATCAAATATTTAAACTAATTACACCTAATCTAATAGCCCTATTAAAATAAAAAATAAAAAAAACAAAATAAAAAAAACCCTAAACTAAACTGCTAATAGCCCTTAAAAGGGCCTTTTGCAGGGCATTGCCCCAAAGAAATCAGCTCTTTTACCTGTAAAAAAAAAAAAAACAACAACCCCCCCAACAGTAAAACCCACTACCCACACAACCAAACCCCCCAAATAAAAAGTCTATCTAAAAAACCTAAGCTCCCCATTGCCCTGAAAGGGGCATTTAGATGGGCATTGCCCTTAAAAGGGCATTTAGCTCTTTTTCCTTGCCCAAACCCCTAACCTAAAAATAAAACCCACCCAATAAACCCTTAAAAAAAACCTAACACTAACCCCCGAAAATCCACTTACAATTTTTGAACACCGGATTGGTTGTGTGGGTGGTGGGTTTTAATGTTGGGGGGGTTGTTTGTATTTTTTTTTTTTCTTTACAGATAAAAGAGCTGATTTCTTTGGGGCAATGCCCTTTTAAGGGCTATTGGCAGTTTAGTTTAGTTTTTTTTTATTTTGGTTTTTTATTTTGATAGGGCTATAAGATTAGGTGTAATTAGTTTAAATATTTGATCATTTCTTTTTTATTTTGTGTAATTTAGTGTTTATTGTTTTTTGTAATTTAGTTAATTGTATTTAATTAATGTAATTTATTTAATTGTAGTGTAATGTTAGGTTTTATTTTACAGGTAAATTTGTATTTATTTTAACTAGTTAGCTAGTAAATAGTTAATAACTATTTACTAACTAGTCTACCTAGTTAAAATAAATACAAACTTAGCTGTGAAATACAAATAAAACCTAAGCTAGCTACAATGTAACTATTAGTTATATTGTAGCTAGCTTAGGGTTTATTTTATAGGTAAGTATTTAGTTTTAAATAGGAATTAGTTAGGTAATAATAGTAAGTTTTATTTAGATTTATTTGAATTATATTAAAGTTAGGGGTGTTAGGGTTAGACTTAGGGTTAGGTTTAGGGGTTAATATGTTTATTTAGTGTTAGTGATGTGGGAGGCCAGAGGTTTAGGGGTTAATAACTTTAGTATAGTGGCGGCGACAACGTTGGGGGCGGCAGATTAGGGGTTAATAAGTGTAATGTAGGTGGCGGCGATGTCGGGGTGGCAGATAAGGGGTGTTTAGACTCGGGGTTTATGTTAGGGTGTTAGGTGTAAACATAACTTTTCTTTCCCCATAGGAATCAATGGGGCTGTGTTACGGAGCTTTACGCTCCTTTATTGCAGGTGTTAGGCTTTTTTTTAGCCGGCTCTCCCCATTGATGTCTATGAGGAAATTGTGCACGAGCACGTAAAACCAGCTCAAAGTAGCGCTGGTATTTGTGTGCGGTATGGAGTTCAACACAACCATATTGCCTGCTAACGCCAGGTTTTTGCAAACCTGTAATAGCAGCGCTATTAAAGGTGAGCAGTGGAAACAACTTGCAAGTTAGTACCGAGCCGCTCATAACGCAAAACTCGTAATCTGGCCGAATGATAATTGTTTGTTTTTTTAAAGGGACAGTATACTGCAAAATGTATTTCTCCCTAAAATGTTTACAATGACTTGTTACAGCTGCAAAGTTTCCAAATGCATAGGAAATTGAACCTTTATTTATAATTTTGTATATGAAATAACTTACTGCTAATTGAAACCAGAACCCAATCAAATGGGTTGAGCTATTAGGGAAAGCTGACCTTGTTATTTTTTCTGTCTAATTATTTACACAAGTCTTCCTTATTTTATTTTGTAATGTTAACTTAGAGAGATCAATGAAAAATGAACAATGCAGCCAGCTATCAGCAAGCACTATCCAGGGTGCTGAACCAAAAAAGTTCCTTTAAATTGCATGCTCTATCCAAATAATAAAAAAAAAATGTGGGTTTAGTATCCCTTTAAGGCAGTTGAAGAGGTCAGGGCACAGTTCCAAAGTTTGTTAAAGGGACAGTCTACACCAGAATTGTTATTGTTTTAAAAGATAGATAATCCCTTTTTTACCCATTCCCCAGTTTTGCATAATCAACACAGTTATATTTATATATTTTTTACCTCTGTGATTATCTTGTATATAAGCCTCTGCAAACTGCCCCTTTATTTCAGTTCTTTTGACAGACTTGCAGTTTAGCCAATCAGTGATGGCTCCCAGGTAACTTCACATGCATGAGCACAGTGTTATCTATATGAAAAACGTGAACTAACACCCTCTAGTGGTGAAAAACCTGTTAAAATGCATTCTTAAGAGGCGGCCTTCAAGGTCTAAGAAATTAGCATATGAACCTCCTAGGTTTAGCTTTCAACTAAGAATGCCAAGAGAACAAAGAAAAATTGGTGATAAAAGTAAATTGGAAAATTGTTTAAAATTGCATACCCTATCTGAATCATGAAAGTTTTTTTTGGACTAGACTGTCCCTTTAAGCAGTTAATGACTCCTGAGAAAGCAGATCTTAATAAAAGGGTCTGACATGTCGCTTAGTCCAAAAACATTGCAAGTGTCAGGTTAAGATAGCAGGCAAGGAACAAGTATCCATATAAATAGCCAAGCACTGAATTTGAGTCTGAGATAACATTTGAACACTTCCCTTTCAAGCTCAGCACCGGGTAGAAGGCCAGGGTCACTTCCGGTTAGCCAGGTGATAAAAAGAGCTAAAACAGTACAAATATCAAATAAGGCAGAAAACCAGGAGAACAACAGGACATTCAGAGAGCTGGCTGCACTAAGCCAACATCACTTAGTGGGGCCCCTGGCTCTGACAATACTGGAACCCTCAGCAGCAGCAGGTGAAGTGACAAGTATGACATCATTTAAAGGGACAGTATACACCAAGAGTCAATTAACTGCATATAATACACATTACTATAAAGACTAATATGCACAGATACTGATATACAAATCCTGTATAAAACCTTTTAAAAACTTACTTAGAAGCTCCCAATTTAGCTCTGTTGACGAGATTAGGCTGGGACACCCATTGAAAGGGGCTGAGAGCAGACCTTCCCCTCCCTCTGCATAATACTGGAAAAACAAAATTTATGCTTACCTGATACATTTATTTATTTCAGGATATGGTGAGTCCACGGCGTCATCATTTACTGTTGGGAATATCACTCCTGGCCAGCAGGAGGAGGCAAAGAGCACCACAGCCAAGCTGTTAAGTATCACTCCCCTTCCCACAAACCCCAGTCATTCGACCGAAGGTAAATGGAGAAAAAAGGAGTACCACAAGGTGTAGAGGTACCTGAGGTTTAGTAAAAAATAACTATCTTAATAAAGAGGGCAGGGCCGTGGGCTCACCATATCCAGAAATAAATAAATTTATCAGGTAAGCATAAATTTTGTTTTCTTTCTAAGATATGGTGAGTCCACGGAATCATCATTTAATGTTGGGAACCAATACCCAAGATAGAGGACACAGATGACTAGGGAGGGACAAGACAGGCAGACCTAAACAGAAGGCACCACCACTTGAAGAACCTTTCTCCCAAAAGAAGCCTCAGCCGAGGCAAAAGTATCAAATTTATAAAATTTGGAAAAAGTATGTAAGAAAGACCAAGTTGCAGCCTTGCAAATCTGTTCCACAGAAGCTTCATTTTTGAAAGCCCAAGAAGAGGAGACAGCCCTAGTGGAATGAGCTGTAATTCTCTCAGGAGGCTGCTGACCAGCAGCCTCATAAGTCAAACAAATTATACTTCTCAACCAGAGAGAAAGAGAAGTAGCAGTAGCTTTCTGACCTTTACGTGCCCCAGAGAAATAAACAAACAATGCAGAAGACTGGCGAAAATCCTTAGTCGTCTGTAGATAGAATTTAAGAGCACGTACAACATCCAAGTTGTGTAACAAACGTTCCTTATGAGAAGGAACAACAATTTCCTGATTAATATTCCTATCTGAAACCACTTTAGGAAGAAAACCTAACTTAGTACGAAGAACTGCCTTATCAGCATGAAATATAAGGTAAGGCACATCACACTGCAAGGCCGAGAGTTCCGAGACCCTCCGAGCAGTAGAGATAGCAATAAGAAACAAAACCTTCCAAGATAAAAACTTAATATCTATGGAATGCAATGGCTCAAACGGAGCCTGCTGCAAAACTTTAAGAACAAGATTAAGACTCCAAGGAGGAGCGACAGACATTAAACCCACATTTTTTCTTTCATGATTTAGAAAGAGAATGCATTTTTAAACATCTTTCTAATTTACTTCTATTATCTAATTTGTTTTATTCTCTTGATATTCTTTGCTGAAAAGCATATCTAGATATGCTCAGTAGCTGCTGATTGGTTGCTGCACATAGAAGCCTTGTGTGATTGGCTCACCATGTGCATTGCTTTTTCTTCAACTAAGGATATCTAAAAAATGAAGCAAAATAAATAATAGAAGTAAATTGTAATGTTGTTTAAATTTGTATGTTCTATCTGAATCATGAAATAAAGATTTTGGGTTTAGTGGCCCTTTAAACACAGGCCTGATTCTGACCAAGGCCTGACAAAAAGATTGCACATCTGGCGCGTCCGCCAGATGCCTATGCAGCAAAATAGATAATGCAGAAATCTGACCCTTCAGGGTACTGACTGACAAATCTTTCTCCAAACCTTCCTGGAGAAAGGACAAAATCCTAGGAATCCTGATCCTACTCCAAGAGTAGCCCTTGGATTCACACCAATAAAGATATTTACGCCATATCTTATGGTAAGACTGTAAGAATTTACACTTAACAAAAAGGATATTATGGTAAAATTAAAAACCATTCACATCTAAAAATTAATATATACATATATAACTAATCAGCCTTGTGCAAACGAAGTCTATATACAATCTTCTGTATATCTGTATGACCCTTCAAGAACAAATAACAATACTTCCTTCAAAATAAACAATCACACATTTATTAAAGAAAGATAAATAACAAGATTACTTGTTATTGTTTACAAGGTTATAACACAGAGAAACAATTTAACAGAGAAATAGTAAATAAAATATTACCCCGTTTGCTTCAACTGTGGGAGGCCGTAAGTTATGGAGTGTAACTTGATGTTTTCCCTTCCAGAGAGGCACTCTGTCTACTGTTATCTCTCATGCCTCTTAAATACCCTTTCAGATCGCTGACAATATACTTTTGGCCATGTTCCAAATAAGGTGATCTGAACTATTGTAAGCTTTTGCAACTCTCATCAATCCTTTCTATACATATATGATCTCAGCCCTTAGCATGCTTAACTGACCACCTCAGCATTACATCATGCCTAATGTTAAAATAGTCAGAAAGACACACTAACCTCAGCAACAATAAGGACACAATTTTTATACTTATTAAAATCTTACAAGACGTTCTAGTAACAGGCTTGCGAGCCTGAATCATGGTCTCAATGAACGACTCAGAAAAGCCACGCCTAGACAGAACTAAGCGTTCAATCTACAAGCAGTCAGCTTCAGAGAAATTAGATCTGGATGAAGGAAGGGACACTGAACCAGAAAGTCCTTCCTCGGAGACAGCCTCCAAGGAGGGAGAGACGACATCTCCACTAGGCCTGCATACCAGATCCTGCGAGGCCATGCAGGGGCTATTAAAATCGCTGATGCTCTCTCCTGTTTGATACGAGCAATGACTCGTGGAAGGAGAGCAGGTATGCCAGCCTGAAGTCCCAAGGGACCGCCAGAGCATCTATCAGAACAGCCTGTGGATCCCTTGATCTTGAACCGTACCTTGGAAGCTTGGTATTTTGCTGAGACGCCATCAGATCCAACTCCGGCACCCACCATTTGAGGATGAAGCTGGAGAACACCTCCAGATGGAGTTCCCACTCCCCGGGATGAAAAGTCTGTCTGCTCAGGAAATCCGCTTCCCACTTGTCCACTCCTGGAATGTGGATGGCAGATAGACAACAATTGTGAGCTTCAGCCCACTGAACAATCTGAGCCACCTCCTTCATGGCTAGAGAATGCCGAGTTCTTCCCTGATGGTTGATGTAAGCCACTGAGGTTATGTTGATTGACTGGAACCTGATAAACCGGGCTAAGGACAACTGAGGCCAAGCCATCAGAGCATTGTAAATCGCTCTCAACTCCAAAATGTTTATGGGGAGAGCAGACTCCCCCCGGGACCAAAGTCCCTGTGCCTTTAATGAGTCCCAGACTGCTCCCCAGCCTAGCAAGCTGGCATCTATGGTCACAATCACCCAGGAAGGTCTCCGAAAGCATGTTCCCTGAGACAGATGTTCCTGAGAAAGCCACCATGGGAGAGAGTCTCTTGTCGACTGATTTAAGACTATTTTCTGAGATAGATCTGCATGATCCCCGTTCCATTGACTGAGCATGCATAACTGCAGAGCTCTAAAATGAAATCGAGCAAAGGGAATGATGTTCATGGAAGCAACCAATAGACCAATTACCTCCATACATTGAGCCACTGATGGCCGAACAGTAGACTGGAGAGAAAGGCAAGAGGAAAGAATTTTGGCTTTTCTGACCACTGTCAGAAATATTTTCATTGATAGGGAATCTATTATGGTCCCTAAGAAAACTACCCTTGTAGCTGGAACAAGGGAACTTATTTTCCAAATTCACCTTCCATCCGTGGGAACGTAGAAAAGACAACAAGATCTCCGTCTGAGATTTTGCTTGTTGAAAAGATGGTGTCTGAATCAGAATGTCATCCAGATAGGGCGCCACTGCAATTCCTCGAGACCGAATCACTGCCAAGAGAGCCCCCAGACCTTTGAGAAAATTCTGGGAGCTGTGGCCAGGCCAAAAGCAAGAGCCACAAACTGAAAGTGATTGTCCAGAAAGGCAAATCTCAGAAATTTGTGATGGTCCCTGTGAATGGGAACATGAAGGTACACATCCTTCAGGTCTATGGTCATCATGAACAGACCCTCTTGTACTAAAGGAAGAATGGAATGGATAGTCTCCATTTTGAAGGACGGTACTCTGAGAAACTTGTTTAGACACTTCAGATCTAGAATAGGTCAGAAAGTTCCCTCTTTTTTGGGAACCACAAACAGATTGGAATAGAAATCTAGACCCCGTTCCTCTACTGGGACTGGAACTATCAATCCCAGGGAGGAAAGATCTTGTACACATTTTAAGAATGCCACTCTTCTTATCTGGTCTACAGATAATCTTGAAAGATGGAATCTGCCCCTGGGAGGAAAGGTCTTGAATTCCAATTTGTAAACCTGAGATACTATGTCCACAGCCCAGGGATCTGGGACATCTCATATCCATGCATGATAAAACTGAGAGAGTCTGCCCCCCACTTGATCCGATCCCGGATTAGGGGCAAACCCTTTCATGCTGATTTAGACTCAGCTTGGGGTTTCCTTGATTGCTTCCCTTTGCTCCAAGACTGACTGGTTTCCAAGAAGACTTGGATTGTTCCTGCTTGGAAGATGAAGGGGAAGACTTACGAAAGGAATGAAAATTACTCTGACACCCTTTCGGTCTATTCTTCTTATCTTGTGGAAGAAAAACATAATTTATGTAAGAACTTACCTGATAAATTCATTTCTTTCATATTAGCAACAGTCCATGAGCTAGTGACGTATGGGATATACATTCCTACCAGGAGGGGCAAAGTTTCCCAAACCTCAAAATGCCTATAAATACACCCCTCACCACACCCACAATTCAGTTTAACGAATAGCCAAGAAGTGGGGTGATAAGAAGGAGCGAAAGCATCAAAAATAAGGAATTGGAATAATTGTGCTTTATACAAAAAAATCATAACCACCACAAAAAAGGGTGGGCCTCATGGACTCTTGCTAATATGAAAGAAATGAATTTATCAGGTAAGTTCTTACATAAATTATGTTTTCTTTCAAGTAATTAGCAAGAGTCCATGAGCTAGTGACGTATGGGATAGCAGATACCCAAGATGTGGAACTTCCACGCAAGAGTCACTAGAGAGGGAGGGATAAAATAAAGACAGCCAATTCCGCTGAAAAATTAATCCACTACCCAAATCAAAAGTTTCAATTTTATAATGAAAAAAACTGAAGTTATAGGCAGAAGAATCAAACTGAAACAGCTGCCTGAAGTACCATTCTACCAAAACTGCTTCTAAAGAAGAGAAAACATCAAAATGGTAGAATTTAGTAAAAGTATGCAAAGAAGACCAAGTCATTGCTTTGCAAATCTGATCAACAGAAGCTTCATTCTTAAAATGCCCAGGAAGTAGAAATTTACCTAGTAGAATGAGCCGTAATCCTCTGAGGCGGGAATCAACCCGACTCCAAATAAGCATAATGAATCAAAAGTTTAACCAAGATGCCAAAGAAATGGCAGAAGCCTTTTGACCTTCCTAAAAACCAGAAAAGATAACAAATAGACTAGAAGTCTGTCTGAAATCTGAATAGCTTCAACATAGGATTTCAAAACTCTTACCATATCCAAAGAATGTAAGAATCTTACCAAAGAAGTCTTAGGATTAGGACACAAGGAAAAGACAATAATTCCTCCCTAATGTTGTTAGAAATCACAACTTTAGGTAAAAATTTAAATGAGGACAGCAAAAACCACCTTATCCTGATAATTCAAAAACTGTTCTAGCTGAAGAGATGTCTAAAAAGAACAATACTTTCCATGAAATTAATTAATGTCCAGAGAAAGCATATGCTCAAACAAAAGAGCCTGTAAAGCCTTCAGAACCAAATTAAGACTCCAAGGAGGAGAAATTGGCTTAATGACAGGTTTGATACGAACCAAAGCCTGAACAAAATAATGAATATCAGGAAGATTAGCAATCTTTCTGTGAAAAAGAACAGAAAGAGCAGAGATTTGTCCTTTCAAAGGAGTTGCAGACAAACCCTTATCCAAACCATCCTGAAGAAATTGTAAAATTCTAGGAATTCTAAAAGAATGCCAAGAGGATTTATGAGGAGAACACCAAGAAATGTAAGTCTTCCAAACTCGATAATAAATCTTTCTAGAGACAGATTTACGAGCCTGTAACATAGTATTAATCACTGAGTCAGAGAAACCTCTATGACTAAGAATCAAGCGTTCAATCTCCATACCTTCAAATTTAATGATTTGAGATCCTGATGGAAAAATGGGCCTTGAGATAGAAGGTCTGGTCTTAACGGAAGTGTCCAAGGTTGGCAACTGGCCATCCGAATGAGATCCGCATACCAAAACCTGTGAGGCCATGCTGGAGTCACCAGCAGTACAAACGAAAGCTCCATTAGAATTTTGGAAATCACTTTTGGAAGAAGAACTAGAGGCGGAAAGATATAAGCAGAATGATAATTCCAAGGAAGTGTCAATGCATACACTACTTCCGCCTGAGGATCCCCAGACCTGAATAGGCCCCTGGGAAGTTCTTTGTTTAGATGAGATGCCAACAGATCTATTTCTGGAAGCCCTCACATCTGAAAAATTGAAAAACATATCTAGGTAAAGAGACCATTCTCCCGGATGTAAAGCTTGATTAACAGAGATAATCCGCTTCCCAAATGTCTATACCTGGGAAAAAGACCACAGAATTTAGATAGGAGCTGGATTTAGCCCAAGCAAATATCCGAGATACTTCTGTCACAGCCTAAAGACTGATAGTCCCACACTGATTATTGACATACGCCACAGTTGTGACATTGTCTGAAAAAAACAGTAAACGTCTCTTCTTCAAAAAGAAACCAAACTGTAGAACTCTGAGAATGCACGGAGTTCTAAAATATCAAATGGTAATCTCGCCTCCCGAGATTTCCAAACCCCTTGTGCTGACAGAGATCCTCAGACAGCCTCCCAACCTAATAGACTCGCATCTGTAGAGATCATGGTCCAGGTTGAAAGAATCGAAGAGACCTGTAGAACTAAATGATGGTGATCTTAACCACTGAATCAAAGATAGTTAAACATTAGGATTTGAAGATATAAAAAGTGATATCCTAGAATCCCTGCACCATTATTCAGCATAAAAACTGGAAAGGTTTTCTATGAAAATGAGCAAAGGGAATCGAATCCAATACTGCAGCCATTCGACCTAAAACTTCCATGCATATATAGCAACTGAAGGAAATAATATAGACTGAAGGTTCCGACAGACGGAACCCAATAAAATTGTCACTTGTCTGTTAGAGACAAAGACATTGACACAAACTATCTGGAAACCTAAAAAAAGGTGACCCTTGTGTGAGGAATCAAGAGCTTTTGATAAAAAGATCCTCTAACCATGTCTTGAAAAAACCAAAGTGAATCGTATGAGATTCCGCAGAACGAAAAGACTGAGCCAGTATCACGAGACTGTCCAAATAAGGAACACTGAGAACCTTGAAAAGATTCTTAGTACTGTCGCTAGACCAGAAGGAAAAGCAACAAATTGGTAATGCTTGTCAACAAAAGAGAATCTCAAAAAATAAAAATAATCTGAATGAAAACAGAAAATGAAGATATGCATCTATTGTATCTAATGTAAACAAATAATGCAATCACTGACCAAAAAAGGCAGAATAGACCATATAAACACCAATCTAAAAGATGGTACATTTATATGACAATTCAAAAGATTTTCTATCTTTGGAACAATGAATAGTTTTGAATAAAACCCCAAAACCCAGTTCCTAAAAATGGAACAGAAATAAATACCCCAGAAGATTCCAGGTCTGAGCAGCGCTTGAGCCCCAACGGGTGATCAGCCGCGCTTCAACACTACCCAAAATAGTGTTAGCCTTACTGGAATAGCTGGAAAAGTGTTAGCCTTACTGGAATAGCTGGAATATAATAGTGAAAAAAAGACTTCTCACAGACGGTTTTACTCTGAATCTTATTCTGTACCCAAAATCTAAGAAATTTGGACCGAATAGAACCAAACAAATTAAAAAAAAAACTTAACCTGCCCCTTACCAGCCAAGCTGGAATATGGCACATACATGCAAATTTAGGGAGCTGATTTTGAACTAAAAAACTTCCAATTAAAAACATGATACTTGGGTAAGAATTTAGGATTTCATTCCTTAGTAAGAACAACCAAACTAAAATAAGCTAAAGTTTTAGTCTTAGAACTCAATCTTGAAGCCCAGAGTAACAGTTTAAGAATTGAATCCAATTATGAACCAAATAATTGATTATCTTGGAAAAAAAGAAATATGGATTTTTTAGAAATCACAAAATTCTTCTAGCTAAAACAGCTAAAGACATAGATTAAACCTCATTTGCGAAAATATTCAATAAAATGAAGACACAAATGAAATTATTAGCATGTTAATCAAGTTAAAGGACCAATCAACACTCTGGACTTGCATAATCAACAAACGCAAGACAACAAGACAATGCAACAGCACCCAGTCTGAACCTCAAATGAGCAGCAGACTTTGACCCTTTAACAATGCTAAATAAAACATAATCTGATACTTGATCTTAAAGTAAACAGAAAAATGAAGCAATTGCAACATCATCCAAATAAATCACAGGTCCAAGAAAAGTACCTGAAAATAAATAATTTTCCTTAAATAAGATACAACCATCTAAAGGAAAATAAATACTAGTTCTTTCATGTAATTAGCAAGAGTCCATGAGCTAGTGACGTATGGGATATACATTCCTACTAGGAGGGGCAAAGTTTCCCAAACCTTAAAATGCCTATAAATACACCCCTCACCACACCCACAATTCAGTTTTACAAACTTTGCCTCCCGTGGAGGTGGTGAAGTAAGTTTGTGCTAGATTCTACATTGATATGCGCTTCGCAACAGGTTGAAGCCCGGTTTTCCTCTCAGAGTGCAGCGAATGTCAGAGAGATGTGAAGAGAGTATTGCCTATTTGAATACAATGGTCTACCTCTAGGGGATCTATTTCATAGGTTCTCTGTTATCGGTCGAAGAGATTTCTTCTCCTACCTCCCTTTTCAGATAGACGATTGTTAGAAATTCTCACTGATACTCTCAAGGAGTGAGATTGTAGGGGCAGGGGTTTTGGAGCGCAACTGCAGATTGGTAAAGGAAGTTGAGATTTTATGCTTAAGAGTGGAATGTATCAGCTCCTTGCATATAACACTACTGAACATGTGCTATAATAAAGAAGGAAGTGACTTTAGTCTGATGGTAATCCTCGAGGAAATGGAGGATATGCTGGACTCATATAATTAAGTTCACAGTCAGAATATTAGTAAACCAAGTTGTAACTGATGTATGGCTTACATGTACAAATTGAGATAAATCAGTTAACAGATCTTGAATGATGATCAGTAGTAATATACAACCAAATGCTTAGTGGAATTGTGGTAAAAGGAGTAAACCCCAAGCAACTAGGCAAATATAGTGAAAGTCTTACTTGCGTGCTGATTTCCTAGGCTCCGGTGTTGGTGAGAAATTAACAACTGCTTCTCCTGAAGTGTCTGATGCAGAGCGGTTCAGCTGCAGCCTTTGTGCTGGAACTCAGTTGTCAGGAATGAGGAAGTCACTGAGCGTGTCTGAAGAGACACGCTGACACTTGCAGAGTTCCGGTGAGTCACTGGGAGTGAGACGGCTCCGTTGTAACGCTGCGCAGCGATGAGGATCAGAGCCTGTTGCGCTGAAATTCTGCAGCGTGGAGGAGTTGCGGGGAGGAGAAGTAGATTCCCACAGAGGCTTGGCAATAAACAGGTAGATGTAATGACTCTGTTAGGATAGCCACCTACTATAGTTTAGTAGATCCGGAGCTGTAATATTAGTGAGATAGGTAATGGAATTGTAGAAACTCTTATCCTTGTCCTTGTAATCCAAGTAGAAAAGCTCTAAGAGCAGTAGCTTGCATACTACAAACAGAATACTAAGCGCAGAGCGCTGTGTAGCCAGGTGTTTTATTAGCTAGAGAGGAAGGTAACAGAAAGTTGCAGGGTCCTAAAAGGTACTGACTCTGACAACGATATACTCTTATATACCATTACCTCTACTGATTCTCGTTTCAGTACTGGTTTGGCTATCTACTATACGTAGATGAGTGTCCTGGGGTAAGTAAGTCTTATTTTTTTGTGACACTCTAAGCTATGGTTGGGCACTTTATATGTAAAGTTCTAAATATATGTCTATAAACTTATATTTGCCTTGATTCAGGATAATCAGTATTCCTTTTCAATACAGACTGTCAGTTTCATTATTGGGATAATGCTTTCAATGTATTTTTTCTTACCTTGAAAAATTTTTATTTGACCATTTTTTTCCTGCGTGCTGTTAGGCTCGCGGGGGCAGAAAATATTTCTTTTTATTACGTCATTTTTGGCGCAAACTTTTTTGGCGCAAAAAATTTGTTTTGTCACTTCCAGCGCCGTAATTGACGCCGGAAGTTGTATTTTGTCTTAACGTTTTCTTTGACGCATGCGTATTCAGACATTTTTTTGCGCCAAAAAATGTGGGCGTCGTTTTCGACGTCAGAGGATGTGGCGTCATTTTTGGCGCCAAATACAATACCCATATTTTTGGCGCCAAAAATGACGCCACATCCTCTGACGTCGAAAACGACGCCCACATTTTTTGGCGCAAAAAAATGTGGGCGTCTTTTTTTGTCTTACTTTTTTACTCACATTATTTAAACATCTCTCTTTCATTGCTTCTGGTTCCTAGAAGCTTATTATTTTGCATTCTTTCCCATTCCTGAAACTGTCATTTAAGGAATTTGATAATTTTGCTTTATATGTTGTTTTTTCTATTACATATTGCAAGATGTCTCATCCTGACCCTGGATCTCAATCCACTAGTGGACAGACGCTGCCTGATGCTGGTTCTACCAAAGTTAAGTGCATATGTTGTAAACTTGTGGTAACTGTTCCTCCAGCTGTAGTTTGTGCAAGTTGTCATGATAAACTTTCCAATGCAGATTGTATCTCCATTAGTAATAATCCTTTACCTGTTGTTGTTCCTTCAACATCTATTGTTCAGGATGTTCCTGTTAATGTTAAAGAATTTGTTTCTAATTCTATTAGGAAGGCTCTGTCTGTTATTCCTCCTTCCAGTAAACGTAAAAGGTCTTTTAAAACTTCTCACATTTCAGATGAATTTTTAGGTGACCGCCATCATTCTGACTTATCTGTTTCTGATGAGGATTTTTCTGGTTCAGAGGATTCTTCCCCAGATATTGATACTGATAAATCTTCATATTTATTTAAAATGGAGTTTATTCGTTCATTACTTAAAGAAGTTTTGATTGCATTAGATATGGAGGAGTCCAGTCCTCTTGATACTAAAACTGCTAAACGTTTAAATTCGGTTTATAAACCTCATGTGTTAATTCCGGAAGTTTTTCCAGTTCCTGATGCTATCTCAGATGTGATTGCTAGGGAATGGGATAGTCTGGGTACTTAATTTACTCCTTCTCCAAGGTTTAAGAAATTGTACCCTGTGCCATCTGATAGATTGGAGTTTTGGGATAAAATCCCTAAAGTCGATGGGGCTATCTCTACTCTTGCTAAACGTACTGCTATTCCTACGACAGATAGCACCGATCCTTTAGATAAGAAAATTGAATCTTTTTTAAGAAAAGCTTATTTATGTTTAGGTAATCTACTTAGACCTGCTATCTCTTTGGCTGATGTTGCTGCAGCTTCAACTTTCTGGTTGGAGGCTTTAGCGCAACAAGTGACAGACCATAATGCTTATAGCATTGTTAAACTTCTTCAACATGCTAATAACTTTGTCTGTGATGCCATTTTTGATATCATTAGAGTTGATGTCCGGTATATGTCTTTAGCTATTTTAGCTAGAAGAGCTTTATGGCTTAAATCTTGGAATGTAGACATGACTTCTAAGTCAACTTTGCTTTCTCTCTCTTTCCAAGGTAATAAGTTGTTTGGTTCTCAGTTGGATTCAATTATTTCAACTGTTACTGGGGGGAAGGGAGTATTTTTGCCCCAGGGCAAAAAATCTAAAGGTAAATATAGGGCTGCTAATCGTTTTCGTTCCTTTCGTCAGAGTAAGGAGCAGAAGCCTGACCCTTCCCCTAAAGGAACAGTTTCCAGATGGAAATCTTCTCCAGTCTGGAATAAATCCAAGCCTTTTAGAAAGTCAAAACCAGCTCCTAAATCCGCATGAAGGTGCGGCCCTCATTCCAGCGCAGCTGGTAGGGGGCAGGTTACGATTTTTCAAAGATGTTTGGATCAATTCGATTCACAATCTTTGGATTCAGAACATTGTTTCACAAGGGTACAGAATAGGTTTCAAGGTAAGACCGCCTGTGAGAAGATTTTTCCTCTCACGCATTCCAGTAAATCCAGTGAAGGCTCAGGCGTTTCTGAAATGTGTTTCAGACCTAGAGTTAGCTGGGGTAATTTTACCAGTTCCAGTTCTGGAACAGGGTCTGGGGTTTTATTCAAATCTATTCATTGTTCCAAAGAAAGAGAATTCTTTCAGACCAGTTCTGGACCAAAAAATATTGAATCGTTATGTAAGGATACCAACATTCAAAATGGTGACTATAAGAACTATTCTGCCTTTTGTTCAGCAAGGGCATTATATGTCTACAATAGACTTACAGGATGCATATCTTCATATTCCAATTCATCCAGATCACTATCAGTTTCTGAGATTCTCTTTTCTAGACAAGCATTACCAGTTTATTGCTCTTCCATTTGGCCTAGCAACAGCGCCAAGGATCTTTTCGAAGGTTCTCGTGCCCTTCTCTCCTTTTTAGGTTTCCAAATAGATTCAGTGTCCATGACTTTGTCTCTGACAGAAAAGAGACGTCTGAAATTGGTTTCAGCCTGTCGAAACCTTCAGTCTCAATTGTTCTCTTCGGTAGCATTATGCATGGAAATTCTAGGTCTCATGACTGCTGCATCGGACGCGCTGCCTTTTGCTCGTTTTCAGATGAGAACACTCCAGCTTTGTATGCTGAATCAGTGGTGCAGGGATTATACAAGGATATCACAATTAATATCCTTAAATCCCAATGTTCGATCATCTCTAACTTGGTGGATGGATCACCATCGTTTATTTCAAGGGGCCTCTTTTGTTCGTCCAACCTGGACTGTGATCTCAACAGATGCGAGTCTATCAGGTTGGGGAGCTGTATGGGGATCTATGACAGCGCAGGGGGTTTGGGAATCTCTGGAGGCGAGATTACCAATCAACATTTTGGAACTCCGTGCGATTTTCAGAGCTCTTCAGTTTTGGCCTCTTCTGAAGAGAGAATTGTTTATTTGTTTTCAAACAGACAATGTCACAACCGTGGCATATGTCAATCATCAAGGTGGGACTCACAGTCCTCAAGCAATGAAAGAAGTATCTCGGATACTTGTATGGGCGGAATCCAGCCCCTGTCTAATTTCTGCGGTTCACATCCCAGGTGTAGACAATTGGGAAGCGGATTATCTCAGTCGCCAGACGTTACATCCGGGCGAATGGTCTCTTCATCCAGAGGTTTTTCTTCAGATTGTTCAAATCTGGGGTCTTCCAGAAATAGATCTGATGGCCTCTCATCTAAACAAGAAACTTCCCAGGTATCTGTCCAGATCCAGGGAACCTCAGGCGGAAGCAGTGGATGCGTTGTCGCTTCCTTGGAATTACCATCCTGCTTATATCTTTCCGCCTCTAGTTCTTCTTCCAAAAGTAATTTCCAAAATTCTAATGGAGCGTTCATTTGTACTGTTGGTGGCTCCAGCATGGCCACACAGGTTTTGGTTTGCGGATCTCGTTCGGATGGCCAGTTGCCAACCTTGGACACTTCCATTAAGGCCAGACCTTCTATCTCAAGGTCCATTTTTCCATCAGGATCTCAAATCATTAAATTTGAAGGTATGGAGATTGAACGCTTAATACTTAGTCATAGAGGTTTCTCTGACTCAGTGATTAATACTATGTTACAGGCTCGTAAATCTGTATCTAGAAAGATTTATTATCGAGTTTGGAAGACTTACATTTCTTGGTGTTCTTCTCATAAATTCTCTTGGCATTCTTTTAGAATTCCTAGAATTTTACAATTTCTTCAGGATGGTTTGGATAAGGGTTTGTCTGCAAGTTCTTTGAAAGGACAAATCTCTGCTCTTTCTGTTCTTTTTCACAGAAAGATTGCTAATCTTCCTGATATTCATTGTTTTGTACAGGCTTTGGTCCGTATCAAACCTGTCATTAAGTCAATCTCTCCTCCTTGGAGTCTTAATTTGGTTTTGAAAGCTTTGCAGGCTCCTCCGTTTGAGCCTATGCATTCTCTGGATATTAAATTACTTTCCTGGAAAGTATTGTTCCTTTTGGCTATCTCTTCTGCTAGAAGAGTTTCTGAGTTATCTGCTCTTTCTTGTGAATCTCCTTTTCTGATTTTTCATCAGGATAAGGCGGTGTTGCGGACTTCATTTCAATTTTTACCTAAGGTTGTGAATTCTAACAACATTAGTAGAGAAATTGTTGTTCCTTCATTGTGTCCTAATCCTAAGAATTCTAAGGAAAGATCGTTACATTCTTTGGATGTAGTTAGAGCTTTGAAATACTATGTTGAAGCTACTAAAGATTTAAGGAAGACTTCCAGTCTATTTGTTATCTTTTCTGGTTCCAAGAAATGTCAGAAGGCTTCTGCCATTTCTTTGGCGTCTTGGTTAAAGTCTTTGATTCATCATGCTTATGTGGAGTCGGGTAAATCCCCGCCTCAAAGGATTTCGGCTCATTCTACTAGGTCAGTTTCTACTTCCTGGGCTTTTAGGAATGAAGCTTATGTTGATCAGATTTGCAAAGCAGCAACTTGGTCTTCTTTGCATACTTTTACTAAATTCTACCATTTTGATGTGTTTTCTTCTTCTGAAGCAGTTTTTGGTAGAAAAGTACTTCAGGCAGCTGTTTCTGTTTGATTCGTCTGCTTATAATTTCAGTTTTTTTCATTATTAAGATCAAAACTTTTGATTTGGGTTGTGGATTATTTTTTTCAGCGGAATTGGCTGTCTTTATTTTATCCCTCCCTCTCTAGTGACTCTTGTGTGGAAGCTCCACATCTTGGGTATCTGCTATCCCATACGTCACTAGCTCATGGACTCTTGCTAATTACATGAAAGAAAACATAATTTATGTAAGAACTTACCTGATAAATTCATTTCTTTCATATTAGCAAGAGTCCATGAGGCCAACCCTTTTTTTTGTGGTGGTTATGATTTTTTTGTATAAAGCACAATTATTCTAATTCCTTATTTTTGATGCTTTCGCTCCTTTCTTATCACCCCACTTCTTGGCTATTCGTTAAAATGAATTGTGGGTGTGGTGAGGGGTGTATTTATAGGCATTTTAAGGTTTGGGAAACTTTGCCCCTTCTGGTAGGAATGTATATCCCATACGTCACTAGCTCATGGACTCTTGCTAATATGAAAGAAATGAATTTATCAGGTAAGTTCTTACATAAATTATGTTTTTGCTATAGAAACAATAGCATATTTAGCAGGAGTAGAGATAGCCCCATTAAATTGGAGAACCCTCAAAATTGAAATTAACTGCCGGCAAAGAACATAATTTAAAACCCTTGAAGAAGGAATAAAAGAAAATTCTCAGCCTATTCCATTCCCTAGTATCAGGAACTGGAAAAAAACCTCTGAAAACACAGAAGATTAAATAAGCAGAAATAAAATGTTAGCTAGTCTTGAAAAAGAACTAGTTACCTCAATATCCAAAATAATCAACACCTTTTCAACAAAGAACACATGTACTCTAATAAAAATAAAAAAGTAGATTTGTTAGTGTCAATATCTGATGAAGAAAATTCTGAATGAGAAAAAACATCATCAGAGAAGGATAATTCAGTATGTTGTTGGTCATTTGAAACTTCATCAATTAAAAAGGAAGTTTGAAAAAAACCTAAAATTTTTTATTAAAAGGCGCGATGTCAGACAAAGACTTTAACATAGAATCAGAAAAATATTCTTATAAATTTTCTAAGTATATCTTGTACATAAGATGTAAAAAGAATAGCAATACATAAAGCATAAATACTAATGGATTCTGCATGTAAAAGTTTATCATGATAACTTATTACAAACCATAGCTAAAGATAAACATTCATAACATTTAAAATAAATGAACTTAGCTTTGGTAGGACTGAACTCAGTCAACACGAATCCTTCAGCTTGTTTTGAAACAGGAACAGTGTACGAAAAATCTTGCAATATGTAATAGAAAAAAAACAACATATAAAGCAAAATTATCACATTCCTTAAATGACAGTTTCAGGAAAGGGAAAAAATGCAAAATAACAAGCTTCTAGTAACCAGAAGCAATGAAAAAGTGAGACTTAAATAATGTGAGAAAAAAGTGGAACAAAAAAGACGCCCACATTTTTGGCGCCAAATATGACGCCCACATTATTGGTGCAAAGTACAACGCCCATATTTTTTGGCGCCAAGTATGACACCACATCGTCTGACGCCGAAACCGACTCCCACATTTTTTGGTGCAAAAAATCGTCTGAATACACATGCCTCAAAAAAATGACTTTAACTGAATACAACAAAATGAAATGACAACATTTTGCGCCAAAAAAAGTTTGAGCCAAGAATGACGCAATAAAATGAATCATTTTCTGCCCCGCGAGCCTAACAGCCAGCAGTCTGAATGAAGGAATACTGATTATCCTGAATCATGGCAAATATAAGTTTAAAGACATATATTTAGAACTTTACATATAAAGTGCCCAACCATAGCTTAGAGTGTCACAAAAAATAAGACTTACTTACCCCAGGACACTCATCTACATATAGTAGATAGCCAAACCAGTACTGAAACGAGAATCAGTAGAGGTAATGGTATATAAGAGTATATCGTCGATCTGAAAAGGGAGGTAGGAGAAGAAATCTCTACGACCGATAACAGAGAACCTATGAAATAGATCCCCTAGAGGAAGACCATTGTATTCAAATAGGCAATACTCTCTTCACATCCCTCTGACATTCACTGCACTCTGAGAGGAAAACCGGGCTCCAGCCTGCTGCGAAGCGCATATCAACGTAGAATCTAGCACAAACTTACTTCACCACCTCCATGGGAGGTAAAGTTTGTAAAACTGAATTGTGGGTGTGGTGAGGGGTGTATTTATAGGCATTTTGAGGTTTGGGAAACTTTGCCCCTCCTGGTAGGAATGTATATCCCATACGTCACTAGCTCATGGACTCTTGCTAATTACATGAAAGAAAGACCCTTTTCCACCCGTTATACCAGAAATTATTTCTGTGAGACCGGGGCCAAAGAAGGTCTAGGAATAGTAGTTCTCTTAGCCAGAGTAGAAATGGTCCCTTCTACTTTATAGGGTCAGCAACAGGAAACATCTTTTTAAAAACAGGAAACGGAGAATAAAGAATCCTGGCTTCTCCCATTCCTGTGCTATAATTTCCGTGGCACGGTCTGGCACAGGAAACACCTCCACAGAGGAAGGAACATCAAAGTATTTATTAAGTTTACTTGATTTCTTAGGGTTGACAGCGACAGGAGTATCGGAGTCGTCTAAAGTAGCCAAAACCTCCTTTAACAGAACTTCAGCATCATATGAAGGAATTATACTGTCCGAATCTGAGATTTTACCCTCAGAGGCTACCGACTTATCTTCCTCCTCAAATTTATGAGAAAGGGCAACTAGGGTAGCTGACGCTGGAGCAGAAACCTTACTATCTGAATCTTTACATTTCCTCTTGCTTTTTCCCTGTAGCATGGGAATGGCAGCTAATGCCGCAGATACCGCAGCGGATACCTGGATAGCAATCTCTGCTTGCAAATAAACTCCTCCAGGAGATTGAGAGGAACCGCAGGGCACTGTATGTGATGCCATAGGGGCTAGGGACATTTGAGGAGAAGGCAATGGCAGAGCCTAGACAGCATCATCCTGAGAGACATTAGGCTCAGCAAGAAATAATTAATCTTTACATTTTAAGGTCTTCTCTACACGAGGAACAAAATTGCATAGGAGGAGTAACTTGGGCCTCTAGACACAGTAGGCACAAATTCATAAGAGCAGCCTCCTGCTCTATTTCAGACATGGCCCCACAAAATAATTTAAAAGAAAAAATAGATTGAAAATTGTAAACTGTAAAAATGTGAACTGTCACTTTAAGAAAAGTGATATAACATAAAGGCTGTTACTTAAATTTTTTCCCCTCAGAGCGACAATATACTTAGATATATTTAGGGCTAAACCTCACAATGTCACCTCCACACCTCAGCTAAACTGAGGTGCTTACCTGCCCCTTCCGATAGCCGGACTTGCAGTCGAAGGAGAAATGACCCTCCTTGAAGAAACCAACAGTCCACACCGCTCCGGAAGTTTAGATTGGAGCAGAAAGGAAGGAAAACATGTGACCGGGTGAAAAAAATCTGTGTAGCACAAAAAGCGCGAATATACCCACTAAGGCTAAGCTCCGCCCACCGCTAGCGATGTTTAAGGGAGAAAACAGACAAGCTGGAATTACACAGAGCGGCAAACATAACCGCTTGTGCCTTATATTAAAACTCCAATGCTGCAGTGACAAGCCCATAGACAATAAAGGTTATTATTTCATAAAAAAAAATACAGAGCCATATTAAAAAACATAAATTATGCTTAACAGATAATTTCCTTTATTTCTGTATGGGAAGAGTCCACAGCTGCATTCCTTACTTGTGGGAAATACTGAACCTGGCCACCAGGAGGAAGCAAAGACACCCCAGCCAAAGGATTAAATACCTCCCCCACTTCCTCATAACCCCAGTCATTCTGCCGAGGGAACAAGGAACAGTAGGAGAAATATTAGGGTGAAAAAGGTGCCAGAAGAATAAATTAAAATTTAGGGCCGCCCATCGGAGAACACGGGTGGGAGCTGTGGACTCTTCCCATACAGAAGGAAAGGAAATTATCTGGTAAGCATAATTTATGTTTTCCTTCTTAATATGGGAAGAGTCCACAGCTGCATTCCTTACTTGAGGGAAACATATACCCAAGCTCTAGAGGACACAGAATGCTAACAGGAGGGTAAAAAGAGAGGCGGTCCTTAATCTGAGGGCACCACAGTCTGCAAAACCTTTCTCCAGAAGGCTACTTCAGCAGAAGCAAAAACAGCAAACTTGTAAAATTTGGAAAAAGTATGTAAGGAGGACAAGGTAGCCGCCTTACAAATCTGATCCAGAGAGGCCTCATTTTTGAAGGCCCAAGAGGAAACAACTGCTCTCATAGAATGAGCCGTAATCCTCAGAAGAGGCTTATGTCCCACTGACTCAATGCTAAACGGATGGCACTCCTTAGCCAAAAAGATAAAAAAGTCGAAGAGGCCCTCTGACCCCTACGCTTCCCGGAATAGAGAACAAACAGAGAAAAACGTTTGTCTAAATTCCTTCGTGGTCTGGAGATAGCACTTCAAGGCACAAACCACATCCAGATTACGTAGTAAACGTTCCTTTGATGAAGAAGGATTAGGACATAAGAAAAGAAACACAATCTCTTGATTGATGTTGCGATTTGACACAACCTCAAGGAGAAAACCTAACTTGGTTCGTAGAACAGCCTTACCAACATGGAACACCGGATAAGGAGGAACGCACTGCCAGGCAGCAATCTCAGATACTCTGCATGCAGAAGCAATAGCCAACAGAAGAGGAACCTTCCAAGACAACAAATTAATGTTTACTTCATGCATAGTCTCCAACGGAGCCCGTTGCTAAACTTTAAGAACAAGATTTAAACTCTAAGGAGGAGCATTAGATCGAAACACAGGTCTGATCCTAGCAGAGCCTTAACAAATGACTGTAGATCTGGAAGCTCAGCGAACCTCTTGTGCAGTAAAACAGACAGGGCCGAAATCTGTCCCTTCAGGGGACTTGCAGAAAAGCCCTTCTCCAGTTCATCCTGGAGAAAAAAATAAGTAGATCCTCTACACCTTATGATAGATGTGACGAGCAACCGGCTTACAAGCTTGAATGAGAGTAAAAATAACTCTCTCAGAAAACCCTCTCTTGGCTAGGACTAAGCGTTCAATCTCCACGCAGTCAGCCACAGAGAATCTAGACATAGATAAACAAAGAGACCTTGGTTAGCAGATCCCTGCGACAAGGTAACTTCTATGGAGGAGATGATGACATCCCCACTAGATCCGCAAACCATATCCTTCGCGGCCAAGACAAAGAAATCAGTAACACTGACGCCTGCTCTTGCTTGATTCGAGCCACTACACGAGTGAAGTAGAGGTAACGGCTGGAAAAGATATGTTTAGTCAGAACCTCCAAGGCACCGCTAATGCATCTGTTAGCGCCACCTGAGGATCCCTTTAACTTGACCCATATCTGGGTAGCTTGGTATAGAGACATCATAAGATCTACCTTTTGCAAATCAGATGTGGGTCTCTGCCCACTCCAGAATCTGAGATACTTCCCTCATAGCTAGGGAGCTTCTCGTTCCCCCCTGATGGTTGATGTAAACCACCAAGGATATAATATCTGATTGGAATAAACTGGGACGAACCCAGCAGAGGCCAGGCCCTCAGAACATTGTATATTGCCCGAAGCTCCAAAATGAGATCGGGAGGGAGGGTTCCTCCTGAGTCCATAGGCCCTGTGCCTTCCTAGCACTCCCCATCTTGACAGACTCGCGACCGTAGTCACAATCACCCAGGATGGTTGTCCAAAGAAATCTGTTGAGACAGATCCAAATGATCGCCGTTCCACTGCCTCAGCATGCGCAGTTGCAACGGTCTGAGGTGAAACCTGCCAAAGGGAATGATATCCATGCTGGACACCATGAGACCAATCACCCCCATACACCAAGCCACAGATGGCCTTAAGTAGGTCTCGAGGGCAAAACATGTGGAAGCTAGCTTGCAACATCTCTGGTCTGTGAGAAAAATTCTTATGTCTATGGAGACTATTATAGTATCCAGGAATTCTACCCTGGTACTTGATATAAGAGAACTCTCTCTAGATTTATCTTGGTACATGAAGGGAGCAGCCTTCAGATCTATTGTGGTCATGAACTGCCCTTCTCAAACAAGGGGAAGAATGGACCTTATTGTCTCCATCTTTAATGAGGTGACATTTAAAAACTTGTTTAAGCACTTTAGGTCCAGAATCGGATGGAAAGTACCCTCCTTCCTTGGGACCACGAAAAATTTGGAATAGTATCCCCAACCTCTCTCTGTGATAGGCACTGAGACAATAACTCCTAAGAGGACAGATCCCGTACGGGGCATTACCCCAAAGAAATCAGCTCTTTTAACTTGAAAAATAATATACAAACACCCCCCAACAGTAAAACCCACCGCACACACAACCAAACCCCCCAAATAAAACCCTATCTAAAAAAACATAAGCTCCCCATTACTCCTATGAGGACAGATTCCGTACGCACCCCAGAAAGGCATCCCTCCCTCCTGGTCTGGAAAACAGGTTTGAGAGGAGAAATTTGCCCTTGGGTGGCTGAAACTTGAAACCCTGAGCTATGACCTCCAGGACCCATGGATCCTGCTTGTCCCTGAACTAAGCGACTGAAAGAGTGACAGTCTGCCCCCTAGAAGAGGACCAGCGACCGCCCATTCATGCCAACTTAGACTCGGCGGGCTTCTTGCTCTGCTTGGATTTATTACAGGATGGAGCCGGCTTCCAAGAGCTCTTGGTTTGCTCTGGCATAGTGGAGGACTACAGACAATGGGCTTTAACAGAATGAAAAGAACGAAAATTGGAATTTTGTCCCTTAGACTAGTTCTTGTTTTCTTGTGGTAGGATGGCACCCTTGCCCCCTGACACCGTGGAGATAATTGAGTCCAGGCCTGAACCAAACAAAATCTTTCCCTTACAGGTGAGGGAAAGAAGTCTATATCCACAAAACATGACATCAACCAGAGCCCAATGGGCCTGAACAGAAAAGGTGAAGCCTTAGCATTCAGGCGAATAATCTGCTTAATAGCATCACAGATAAAAGAATTAGCAACCCTCAAGGCCTTAATTCTTTCCTGAATAGTGTCGAAGGGACCCTCCACCTCGATCAAATCCTATAAGAAGTCGCACCAGTAGGTAGTTTTTCCAGCAACCGTGGCAACAGCTGCAGCTGGATAAAACAAATACCCCACATGTTGAAACATCTTTCTAGTCCAAAATAAACTTTCATGATTCAAATAGAGAGGTCGAATTATCAAGCCGTCAACTGTGCTGCATTCCACTGCACCAATACGCTCGCCTAACATCGCCTAACATCGCCGCCGCGGACCTAAATACGCTCTCCTTATTTATAAAAAAAGCTGTCAAAAAGTTGCGCACCAAGTACGGGGCGATGACCAGCGGACTGTTGTCATCGATCTCGCTGCTATTCGGCTTTTTCCCAACTTTATTTATACCCTGTCACTAAACACCGCCACTATACTAAAATGTTTTAACCCCTATCCCACGGCTCCTGGACCCCGCCGCAACTAAATAACTTATTAACTCCTATACCTCCGCTCCCGGAGCGCACAGCAACTCTAATACAGTTATTAACCCCCATCCCGCTGCTTCCGGAGCCCACCGCAACTCTAATAAAGTTACTAACCCCTATCCTGCCGCTCCTGGACCCCACCTCAACTAAATAAATGTATTAACCCCTAAACCCCTGGCCTCCCACATCACTACCACTTACTAAACCTATTAACCCCTAAACCGCCAGCCTCCCACATCGCCATAAACTAAATTAAGCTATTAACCCCTAAACCTAACAACCCGCTAACTTTACATTAAATATTAACTCATCCCTATCTTATAATAAATTTAAACTTACCTTTAGAATTAAAATAAACTATATTAAGCTACTAATTAACCTACCCTAACTATAATCCTACAATTACATTAAACTATATTAAACTATTAATTAACCTACCCTAACTATTATACTAAAATTACATTAAACTAACAATTAAAATAACTATATTACATTTCTAAAAACCTAACCCTACTCAAGTTATTTAAATCTACAATAAAGAATTACTAAGTTACAAAAAAAATAACAACTAAGTTACACAAAATAAAAACACTAAAGTTACACAAAATAAAAAATAAAATATTTAAACTAATTACACCTAATCTAATAGCCCTATCAAAATAAAAAAGCCCCCCAAAATAAAAAAACCCTAGCCTACAATAAACTACCAATGGCCCTTAAAAGGCTTTTGCGGGGCATTACCCCAAAGAAATCAGCTCTTTTAACTTGAAAAATAAAATACAAACACCCCCCCCAACAGTAAAACCCACCACCCACACAACCAAACCCCCCAAATAAAACCCTATCTAAAAAACCTAAGCCCCCGATTGCCCTGAAAAGTGCATTTGGATGGACATTGCCCTTAAAAGGGCATTTAGCTCATTTTCAGCCCAAACCCTAAGCTAAAAATAAAACCCACCCAATAAACACTAACCCCCGAAGATCCACTTACAGTTTTCGAAGTCCTCAGCCAAGCCGGCAGAAGTCTTCAAGTCTTCATCCAACCGGGTAGAAATTTTCATCCAGGCGGCATCTTCTATCTTCATCCATCCGGTGCAGAGCGGCTCCATCTTCAAGACATCCGGCGCGGAGCATCCTCTTCTTACGACGTCTGTTGCAGAATGAAGTTTCCTTTAAATGACGTCATCCAAGATGGCGTCCCTTACATTCAGATTGGCTGATAGAATTCTATCAGCCAATAGGAATTAAGGTGGAAAAAATCCTATTGGCAGTTCCACTCAGCCAAAAGGGGGGAGCTTTCATCCTATTGGCTGATCCAATAGAATAGCCAATAGAATGCGAGCTCAATCCTATTGGCTGATTGGATCAGCCAATAGGATGAGAGCTCAATCCTATTGGCTGATTGGATCAGCCAATAGGATTTTTTCCACCTTAATTCCTATTAGCTGATAGAATTCTATCAGCCAATCGGAATGTAAGGGACGCCATCTTGGATGACGTCATTTAAAGGAAACTTCATTCTGCAACAGACGTTGTAAGAAGAGGGAGCGGCGGGATAGGGGTTAAAAGTTTTATTTAGTTGCTGCGGGGTGCGGGAGCGGCGGGATAGGGGTTAATAACATTATGTAGGTGGCGGCGATGTTGGGGCGGCAGATTAGGGGTGTTTAGACTCGGGGCTTATGTTAGGGTGAGAGTCCAGGACCAAGAACAATTTCTGAAAGGGAGAAGAGGGGGAAAAGGAATCCAGTCCTGTCCCATTCATTCGTGATAATGATCACCATCTAACAGGAACAGGGAAGGATAAGATACCATCCTGTCCTCAAACTCTATCCAAATTAGGAATCAAAAAGGTCATCAGGCAATTTGGCCTCTGGAACCCCTAAATTGCCAAAACTTCCTTCAGAAGACAGCGGAAATTCCTAAAACTAAAGTCTGGTTTCCTTCGCAGCCGGAGGTTTAGAGGCAGTTGACTCCCACCCAGAATGTTCATGCTCTGAAGGCTCAGAAAGAACTTCATCCTCGGATAACCTATCAGTTAAATCCAATAAATTATCTGATGTACTCTGGGAAGGAGTGCAATATGTAACCTTTCGCTTGCGCTTAGCAGGGCAAGGTAAAGCATTAAAGGCCATAGACACCGCCGTCGGAACTGCGCAGTAATGTCTGGTGGAAAAAAGGCCCCCTCTAGATGGAGGATCAGCAATGCTATGGGAAAACTGCATGTGTAGAGGGAAATTAATGTAGGGTACGCACCTCATTGGACGACAACTCCTCAGAAGTGGACGGCTCAGTGGTATCAAACATGTTTGATATAATCACATTAGCAAGGCATATGGAACATAATTGAGGGGGCGGATCTAAGGCCTCCTCACAATATAAACAGAAATTACTCTTAGGAATAGAGGAAGTACTCTCTAAAGTAACAGAGTTATAGAAATAAACAGTCTTATTTTATTAAAAAAAATGGCACCCTTATACCCCAATGGTTGGGGCACTCCCAACCTCCTATGACCCAGACAGTACAGAGATTTATGACTCCTCTCGGATAGACCCCCGATCAGGAAAGAGGGAATTAAAGCCGCGACCACTCCCGGTCACATGGTGCACAATGCAGGACCGTCCCTGCTATGAAAAAAAGCGAGCCAAGCTAGTAAGCTGCATAGTTTTCAAAGTGAAACCTGTATATACCATAACAGCCTATGCCATGGAACAGTGACACGGTCATTCAAGTTTGACAAATTGTAGCAGTGCTTCTGACATGGACTTGAGTGAAGAAAGCAAGCAGCGAAACTCGTCAACGCTGATTGTTTAAGGAGCTGTTAATATGAGTCGGGATGGTTTTGCAGAAAGACTCTCCCTGCATCTCCGGACTCTAACTTTCATCCATGCTCTCACTGAGAGGCTGACAGGACTACATAAAACTCCAGTCCCATCTCAAAGAGTACTCCCTTCCATAAGAGACTACTCTGAAATCTTCTGACACTTCTCCTCCTGTGCCAACCTTCTGTGACGAAAGGCAAAGAATGACTGGGGTTAGGAGGAAGTGGGGGAGGTATTTAAGCCTTTGGATGGGGTGTCTTTGCCTCCTCCTGGTGGCCAGGTTCCATATTTCCCACAAGTAAGGAATACAGCTGTGGACTCTTCCCATATAAAGAAGGAAACAACAGGTTAACTCCTTCATAACCATATGAAAGGGTTAACCAATAAGTCTCCTAATCACATACATAAATTGTGCCTGCATACTGCCAAATTTAGACTCCTGCCAAGGATCTGTTTGCCCCCATAAATTTGCAGGGAATCCTTAAAGTGCTAGTCTCCCTCCCAGAAGACATAAAAGCACTTACCTGCAATCTAGCCGTCCGGCAGTCAGGCGGCTCACACAGTGTGAAAGGATGCGCTCCTTACAGGGACCTGTGAAAAAAGAAAGATCAGAGTAAACCTACTCTGGCTTTCTGTACTAGGGCAGCAAATATGTTAGGAAAATGCAGCAAGGCCCACATTACAAGTTCCTAACGCTTTAAAGCTACCACTACTATACTGAAGAGATTGACGTGGACTACAGCTATACCCAAATCTTGCTTGTAGCCAAAGAAATCCCAATTTTCCTTCAGACACCAAAACTTCACCTCTTCCATGAACAGAGGCAAAGAGAATAACTGGGGTTTGTGGAAAGGGGAGTGATACTTAACAGCTTGGCTGTGGTGCTATTTGCCTCCTCCTGCTGGCCAGGAGTGATATTCCCAACAGTAAATGATGACGTCGTGGTATCACCATATCTTAGGAAAGAAAGACTAATTATACAAACAGAAGCAGTCTGATGTCTGTAGACATCAGTATAGATCTAAAACTTTGGAGCTTGGTTAGGAGTCTGAAAATCAGCACAATAATCAGAACTATACATTTTTACAAAAAACACTCCCAAACGGGTTTTATAAATGGATCATCTATAAATCATTTATGCAAAGAAAAATCTAGTATACAAATGTCCTAATTGTTCTCAACAGACTGTGATTCTCACTTACAGGCAAGATCTATTCAAAATCTAACACTGGTTAATAGTCACAGGATAATACTGACTACACCAATGTGTTGAAAATATTAACCTTTAACAGTTTAATGCAATACCACACAGTAAGACACAGAGATGTTGCAATCTCAGCAGAACTAACTAAAACAGTTGTTTTTACCCAACAGGAGACAGCGGCGTATCCATGTACGGTGAGTTACACAGTAAATCCTGAATCCTTTAACAGTAAACAAGTTGTTGTATCACCTCCGGGCAGCATTTTCAAATAAAACACATTAGAATATTTAGGAAAGTGAGTTAAATATGAAGAAGAAAAAACAAAACAAAAAAACAACCCCTATAAAATAGGTACTGGCAGACAGCTGCCAGCATCAAAGATGGCCACCACTAGTGTGAGGGGAGAGAGTCAGAGAGCTGTGTGAGGGGGATCAGGGAGGTGGGAGGGTTGAGGAAAGATCACTACACTGCAGAAAAAAAAAATAATAAAAAGAAAAGCCCTAAACTGCATCCTGGCAGACTGTCTGCCAGGAACTAAGATGGTGGGGATGAGTGTGGGTGGAGAGGGAGAGAGCTGTTTGGGAGGGATCAGGGATGTGTCAGGTGGGAGGGCAATACCTATATTACTGTACTATTTCCCTTACCAGCTCAATAATTAACCTCTTCACTGCTGGGAATTTATTAAAGGGACACTGAACCCAATTTTTTTTCTTTCATGATTTAAATAGAGCATGCAATTTTAAGCAACTTTCTAATTTACTCCTATTATCAAATGTTCTTCATTCTGTTGCAATCTTTATTTAAAATGCAAGAATGTAAGTTTAGATGCCGGCCCATTTTTGGTGAACAACCTGGGTTGTTCTTGCTGATTGGTGGATAAATTCACTCACCAATAAACAAGTGATGTCCATGGCCCTGAACCAAAATAAAAGGTTAGATGCCTTCTTTTTCAAATAAAGATAGCAAGAGAACGAAGAAAATTTGATAATAGGAGTAAATTAGAAAGTTGCTTACAATTGCATGCTTTATCTGAATCACGAAATAAAAAAATTGGGTTTAGTGTCCCTTTAAAGGGACATAATACTCATATGCTAAATCACTTGAAACTGATGCAGTATAACTGTAAAAAGCTGACAGGAAAATATCACCTGAGCATCTCTATGTAAAAAAGGAAGATATTTTACATCACAATTTCCTCAGCTCAGCAGAGTAAGTTCTGTGTAAAAAGTTATACTCAGCTGCTCCCAGCTGCAGGTAAAATAAATAAAAAATGAAGAAATGAACAGCAGCCAATCAGCATCAGCAGTGCTGTGGTCATGAACTCTTACTGTGATCTCATGAGATTTGACTTAACTCTCATGAAATTTCATAGTAAGCTTCCTTTACCTGATTGGTGAAATAATATGAGAGTGCACGATGCTCATCCTTTCAGATGTCCCAGGACAGACACACTAAAATGCTGCTTAGAAATCCTTTACAATGGGAGGTGGCTACTGAGGAACTTTTGAGGTAAAATATCTTTCTTTTTTACATAGAGATGTTCAGGTGATATTTTCTAGTCAGCTTTTTACAGCTGTGCTGCATCACTTTCAAGTGTTTAAACATTTGGGTATTATGGCCCTTTAAGTGTGGTGCACATCTGCAATTAGCATCATTCTAGTTACCAAAAAACATTGTCAAAGCCATGACATGCTATTTCCAAACAAAAGGGATCCAAAAGAAGCTTTTACAACCAATCGTGTTATGATTGCACAAGCGGTATGTAAATAATTTCAGTAAGGGGCCTAAATGGTGGTATTGAAATATAACAAATTGACCCTAGATCAATAACTTGGGTTGTCTACTTAAAAAAATATATAGTTTGCATAGGTAAATCCAAATAAACAGGGTTCTGTTTCTTTTTAAATGGAATGATAGCAAAAATTCAAAAAATGCTCTGGTCTTTTGGGCATGTTTTTCTCTGAAATTCCTGGTAGCGAAGGGGTTAAAATCGCATGTTCTCTATGAATCATGACAGTTTAATTTTGACTTTAGTGTCCCTTTAAGACTCTTTATTAATGAGCCCTTTTTATCTGTCTTTAATGGTTCCCAGCAGGACAGTGAGATAAGGTGAAAACTTAAATTCAAACATGGTGCAACCCATTACTTCAGAGAAAATCAGTGGAATTTATGAAACCAAAAATCTTTAGAGTTAGATTACAGGAAAATGGGACAAAATAAAGCTTTGTTTTTCTTAACTACACATAATTAAACATTTATATCACAATCTCATACTGTTTAATATCCCTTTAAAGAGGTGTATACAGTACAGTATTGAATGACCCACCGTCTGTCATAACCTCTGAAGTGTATCACTCAGTTGTGGTTGTATTATAACAGATTGAGTTTTCTTTGTTCCCAAGCCTAACCTCCTCATTTTGTGATATTATTCCCGCCAGTCAGTCCAACATGCATCTTTGCCATTTATATGCATCTTTTCATGGAAAGGAACTAAATTCTAACAAAAGGATGCCAAGAAATGACACCAAGAGTAATTTGGGATAATGTGGACCATGGCACTGGTATATCTGTATCAATAATATAATTACTATTAATATCATGCTTGATCCTTTTGCTGGTTGATATTATTTGATGACTGCATCATATTATTGAGATCTTGTATCGTTAGTCTACTGTACATACATATATCATGTTTGCTATATCTCTTAGTTGCAAGGAACTGTAAGGAGCTGTTGGATCATGGAGAGGTCCTAAGTGACTGGTACACAATATACCCAGATGGCAAGCAACCACTAAAGGTGTTGTGTGATATGCACACCGAGGGAGGAGGCTGGATTGTGAGTACTGATAATAAAGCCATTTTGTAATGTGCCTCTAGGTACAGATGCACAGTCATAATTTTCTACCTCAGCCATGAATTCCTAAATTCTTGGTGCATGTGTCCTCATAAATATATTGATTAAACACTTCAATTTCTCTAATATATTTGTCGAAACATTATGTTTTGAACAAGGTGAATGGTAAAATATGTTACAAAATGCTTGATTGAATTCACCTAACTGTGCTAGAGTAAGCTTTTTGTTCACATCGGATAGCGCACGTATTACAAGTAAAAAGTTTTCACTCAATCGCTAACCCAGCGTGCACAACAAGCCTTAGTTAGAATATTGCGACCACGTTAACGTATTCCCCATAGATGTCAATGGAGCAGGAAAAGTCCTCAAGTGCGCTAACCCAACAAGAAAATATGAATATTTCACATTACAATGTTCTTCACATAGCAGAATATGTTCTATTTATTCATAAAAACATATATCTAGATATATGTGATGGTTTTTTTCCTGTAAAATATATATCTATATAGATGAGTATATATAGGTATAGATACAGTATATACAGCTATATAAAGGAATATCTATTTAAAAATACATAAAACATATTTTGCTATGTGCAGAACATTGGAATGTGAAATATTTACAGTAAATACACAGTATAAAACTTTATTAAATATGAATTTTGCATAAATAGGCTTTTTCATGTTTTCATCCACTTGACTGCATAAGGCTCCAATGCATTTATAACAATATATATGTCTATATATGTATACATATGTAGTTATGTGTTTATATGTGTATATACTTCTATAAATACAAGCAGGGATACTTGCCTAGATGTACTAATTGCCTATGCAATAACTTCTATTGATTTACTTTTGCGATATGGAGGATTTTAATCTCATGCTTTTATCTCCACCATAATTTTAATGAATTTATATAAATACATAAATACACATATAAATACATAAATACATATGTGTACATATATATATATAGTGTAAAAAAGAGATAATCCAATACTCGTCCACGGCAAAAGATAGAGTCACTCAGAATCCGAGGTAAAAAAGATAAAAGTAAATCTTTATTATGGACACTCCATGGGATAAAACATGCACAAACGTTTGTGCATGTTTTATCCCATGGAGTGTCCATAATAAAGATTTACTTTTATCTTTTTTACCTCGGATTCTGAGTGACTCTATCTTTTGCCGTGGACGAGTATTGGATTATCTCTTTTTTACATTTTACTGTGGAATACAGGGATTCTACTTCCGCAAGCACGTCCAGGCTGACACAGGCTTCAGCTGGCCCTGATGACTACACAGTATTGGAGGAGGTGTGTGCAGCAGTGAGAGGCCGAGCAGTGTGAACCGGAATATAACTACAGGGATTGTACCCGGCTTTTTTGGATACAGCATTTCCCAGCAAACCGTGGATCTTTGGTACCGTGAGTACATATATATACATACATGGCAACGTGTCTATATAACTGCTTGTTTGGCCTGACTATACATACTCCTTTCCGGAAATAAGGTACTTTTCACCTGGCTTTGAGCTACATTGCTGTTGTTGATACAGTAGCTGCCGGGTTGGGACTGTGAGAATATCCTAAACGCAGTCAGGCCACTTGAATGTGTATGCAGTTAACACTGTTTGTTTCTGAGTATCCGGCTGGATTTGAAGGCTTACCTTTACCACAATTGTTTCTCTTGGATATGACACTATGCCTGCATGTTAAGACCAGTGCTGCAACTAATGAGAAACAAGTTGTTTTGTTTCTTGGGGACTGTATTTAAAACATATATCTATTTTCTTTCTACAACACTGCATGTCGCGAAGGTGACAACCTCCCTTAGCACACAGAATAATTTTGAACTTTGCTACATTTGGCAACGTATGTTGCTCATTTTTGGATATATATATATAGTGTATATATATATATATATATATATATATATATACAGTATATATATATATATATATATATACACAATATATATATATATATATATATATATATACAATATATATATATATATATATATATATATATACATACAATATATATATATATATATATATCTCAAATACAATTTATGCTCACCTAAAAATATATTTTCTTTGTTAATTGGTAACCTTGTCTCTAGAGGAGACCAAACTCCATGCGCTCTTCAAGAAACACAGACCGTCCCCCAGCCTGAAAGACTGGTGTCCGTCTGCATATTTGTCCATGACCGACGAAGGAAGGATGCCCCAATGGTCAAATAAAGATTTTGTGTACCCAAGAAAAAGATTGTCTGACGGAGAAACCCGAAGCAATCTGTTATTCCAATGTATATAATTCTTTGACCACTGAAATAGAATAAACAAATAAAGTGGTCTCAAGTGAAGAGGGGCAAAAGGAACTGTGTCTGAAGCAGCTACCATAAGACTCACTGCCTCCATGCACTGAATTACTGATGGAAATGGAGCCCTTTGTAGGGAGAGACACACCCACTAAGGGGTCAATTTATCAAAGTGTCAATCTCAGTGCATTCGCTGGCGTCAATACACTCACCAGACATTGCTGCCGCGGATCTGAATACGATACCCTTATTTATCAAAAAAGCCATCAAAAACATGCGTGTCAAGTACGGTGCGAAGAGCATCGGACTGGTGTTAGCTAACAGTCATCGATGTTGGGGTTATTCAGGTTTTTCCCAACTTTATTTATACCATTTCATTACTGTCCATGAACAAGCACATTTCTCTAAAGCTAATCTTTTATTTTTCAACTGTTAATGTCCAAGAAATAGCTACAATTATACCTCAACAAACAATATCTCATATAAAGTTATTTTTATATTTATTTGTTATACAAAAAATCTGTTATATGATTCTTTCACATTAATTAATGTGTATTTGTATTTCTAGAAGTCATGATATGCTTTTATCTTTTTATCATTTTATAAATGATTATTAATGCTAGAATTTGTACATATATCTTTGCACTTATTTGTATATATATATATATATATATATATATATATATATATATAGTATATAGTGTAAATTTATTATTATTCTGAGCAGAAATAATTGTAAATATAACATGTAATCAGAGTATCATATGTATTTATTTGCAATCAATGGATATTTTAAGATCTGGGCCAGTTTTCTCTTTGTACCTGTGTAACCCCTCCTAATTGCAATCTAGTTTTAAAATCCACCCCTTCACAGGTGTTATAAAATGGGTTGGCATATAAGATGACATTTCTTACTGAAAAAGAAATTCAAGAAAAGGAAGAAATATAGTGAAATGAGCATGACAGTAAAGAGGTGGTTTTAATTTCTGCTGTATCTGAATCATGACAGTTTAATGTTAGGTGGGCTATCCCTTTGAGCTATCATTTTAAGATTATATTGAATCAAACATCAATTCAAAATTTAAAATCCTTGTCTAAAATATTACACTGTGTGTCCTAATGTCAGCATCAATGTTTATCTTTAATTCTAAATTCACATATACATATTTTTAAAGTATAATACACAATGTAACAAATGGCACTTACAAGTTCTGATGAGTGATCAATGACACAAATATCAAGCATTTTGATTAGTTAGTGATAGTTTAACATGTATATTAGAATCAGATTGGCTGATGTCATAAATCATGTGATTATGCATATTCCAATCAAAAGTGGTTGAAAAATGTACTAGTGTGTGGGTTGTTTAGGAGTTTGGGTAATAATTGGTGCGAAAAGTGTTGAGTCAAAATTGGTGCGAAGTGTAGAGTTGGACTTGTATTACATGGCTTAAACATGGTGCACATTGATTTTTCACAAAAAATAAAAAGGAAGTTAGCTATATTATGTTGTGTATTTATTTCATTTTTATCTCTATATCTATTAGTGCGACAAGTGTGGGGCAAAACTTTTCAACAAATTTGTAGAAATAATATTGTCCCCTTGCTTTGTAATGAGAGACAAATTTGTAGCATAATCCATAAGTAGTAAAGGATTTTTAATTTTTATCCCTATATCTACTAGTGCACCAAATGTGTAGCAATAATATTGTTTGATTTAGAAAGGGTATACAATTTTAATAGAGTTTCTAATTTACTTTTATTATGTAATATACTTCATTCTCTTGCAGCATCGAACATAAGCTTTCTGTATTTTCAGACTCCCATTGAGTTCTATGGCATCCGCGACCTTAAGGGTGGCGGATTTAAAACTAGGTATGCTGCGTCGGAATACACGCGTACCTGTTAAATGTTTGATAAATTGGGAAAAGTGTCAAATAGAGTCAAATGTGAATTTGAAACATCTGTAATGATGCAAGCATCAATCTGCGTAGCATTGAGATCGCAGGATCGTATTTTACGTCACAAATTTCAACATTTGCCGATCTTGATGCTTTGATAACTACGGCGGACCAATCTTGTGACAAATATGATGCGGAATTCAAGTGTATTTTCAGTTGACGCTTTGATAAATAGACCCCTAAGTCTTTATTTTTCCAACAGGAACTACATTCATAAGAATTGAGTCTATTATGACTCCTATAAATGCTACCCTTATAGCAGGATGTAATGAGCTGTACATTGATTCTCGGACCATGGTCTTGAAGAAAAATAGAAGCTTGTATGTATGAACAATAGTTAGTGACAGGGAATAGGCTTGCCATCCAGATACGGTGCAACTGAAATGCGCTGAATTGTGATCACCGTCAAATTGTACCCAACACAGAGTGGCAAACTGGCAGTGTTTTGCAGATATGCAAACCTCAGGAACTGAAAAGGATCCCAGTGTATAGGGATATGCAGATATGCATCAATTAGATCTATTGTAGCCATGAACTGACACTTTTGGATTAAGGTTAACTATGTTGCATTCGCCGGCACCAATACGCTCGCCTAAAATCGTGGCTGCGTAGCTCAATACACTCTCCTTAGTTATGAAAAAAGCTGGCAAAAAGACGCGTACCAAGTACGGGGCAATGAGCATCGGACTGTTGTTAACTAACAGTCATCGATCTCGCGTCTATTCGGCTTTTTCCCAACTTTATTTATACCCTGTCACTAAATGCCGCCACTATACTAAAATGTTTAACCCCTATCCCGCTGCTCCCCGAACCCGCCACAACCTAAATACAATTATTAACCCCTATCCCACCACTCCCCGACCCCGCTGCAATCTAAATAAAGTTATTAACCCCAATCCCACCGCTCCCCTAGATCGCCGCAACCTAAATAAAGTCACTAATCCCTATCCCGCCGCTCCCCGACACTTCCCCACTAAATAAACATATTAACCCCTAAACCTCTGGCCTCCCACATCACTACCACTAACTAAACCTATTAACCCCTAAACCGTCAGCCCCCCACATTGCCATAAACTAAATTAAGCTATTAACCCCTAAACCCGCTAACTTTAAATTAAAATTACAACATCCCTATCTTCAAATACATTTAAACTTACCTGTAGAATTAAAAGAAACTAATTTTAAACTATTAATTAACCTACCCTAACTATTATCCTACAATTAAATTAAACTACCAATTAAATAAAATAAATTACATATTAAAAAACCCTAACCCTACTAAAATGAATTAAATATACAATTAAACATTATTTTTTGGGGGGGTGGGTTACCTCCATAGTGGTTCATATGGATCCCAATGGCTATAAGTGAGTGAGTTTTGGATTGATGAGACAAAATCTCTAGTTGACGTGAAATTGAAGTGAGGCTTTCTTCTCTTTTTTGTTTTATATTTTTTGTTGTATATTCTCTAATATATATTTTTGATTGATTGTGTTCTACACAATGTGGTGCGTTCGACACATCGTGATTTGGCCAGGTGAGGCTGTGAACATGGGGGTCTTTGTCGATTACCATCATGGGTGTTTTTCATTGGTGGTGTTCATATCTAATGACGCCAAGTAAGGTGTTCTTTTGAGACATTGTGAGTATCTAACAGATACGGTTTTGTTTTTGAGTTTGATATATTTCAATAGTTTGTCTGATCTATATTCGTTGTGGCTAAGGGTATGTCTTTGTTCATTTTGCCTTATGTTTGATCACAAATAATTTGACAATTTGACTGTTAATGCGGGGTACTCAGCATCTTGTTAGTGTGCCCATGTATTTTGATATTGTGGATGTACACAGTTCCTGTGGGAGTACTACTACCCATGGGGTTATATTTTGACAAAATGGTATTTTGATGTGTGATATTTTTGTTACTATTCACTTTGTTCCATTGCACTGCTAATTTGTTCTTGAATCCCCTAGGACGCAGTGTTTTATGATAGCTATCTATCTTGATGGCTTTGTTCTTTACTCAGCTGTTTTGCAGGCATTTGCTATGGAAGCATCGATAAGCTTTCACACAATCGCATTAAGTGGTGTTTACATATATGATGTCTACACCCACATTAGGATCACGGCCCAATGGCATGCTGGGGTGTGTATGGGTCATTTAGTCCCGCCCTTCATTCTGCGCTATACACATACGGTGCTAAAGACATCGAGACCTCTATTCTACAGATGATGGGGCATAGTGCTTTATTATCACTTTTGGTTATGGCTTTGTGTTTTGACAGCTTGATTTAACTCATTTGTCGTCTTGATCTTTTGCTTTCCAATTTTTTTCCGTGATGCGTCCCTAGTTACAGACCTTGGTTACCAAGTTTATGGGCGTGTTAGGACATACTGACACGTACACATGATTAGACGATTGGTTGATTCTACCCGCCTCTAGTTGATTGGTTGCAAAATGGGATACATCTTTTATTTTTTATTTTTTGTTTTGACATGATAAATACACATGTAAGGTTTTGTTACCAATTTTGTTTGTAAGGTTTTGTTACCAATTAAATGTTAATATATTTATTTATACAATGGTTATAATTACACCTGACACAGTTCATTTATGTCACTCGCATTAGGATATTCACATTGGCTACTTATGGGGGTGTGTTGTATGAACGGTCTTGATTGGCTGTTCTCTTAGGGGAGGTGCCTGTTAAAAGGCCTTATGTTTGCACAGTTTGTTTGTCAGAGGAAGGGACTGTTTCTGTCTCGAAACGTCACACTTGAATTAAATTTTTTTCTTGGTGTCACAGATGTCGCCAGACCAGTGAGTGCTTTTTTCAAGAACTTTATAATACCCACACAGCACCCTGGCAGTTGTCTAAGGATAGTGAGAGTGCATACACACCAGTGGCTTTTATATATATATTATATATAATATATATATATATATATATATATATATATATATATATATATATATGTATACAGACATACCTTGCTTTATTGCGCTTCGCAGATATTTAAAAATACATCTTTAAAAATACAAAATTCAAGGTTTGTGGAAACCCTTTGTCGAGCAATTCTATCAGTGCAATTTTTACATCATATATACACATATAAACACATAAATATACATGGATACACATATCTACACACCTACTGTATATATACACACCAGCAGCAAAAAGATTATGACTCACTGAAGGCTCAGATGATGGTTATCATTTTTTAGCAGTAAAGTATTTTTTTTTAATTAATGTATGTACATAGTTTTTTTTAGACATAATACTATAGCACACTTAATAGACTACAGTATAGTATAAATATAACTTTTATATGCACTGGGAGACAAAAAAATGCTATATTTGCTTTATTGTGGTAGTCTGGAACCAAACCTGCAATATCTCCGATATAATATATATATATATATATATATATATATATATATATATATATATATAGAGAGAGAGAGAGAGAGAGAGAGAGAGAGAGAGAGAGAGAGAATATTTATACAACTAGGCTATAATGTGAAATTACTAGGACTGGTCCTATTATTTTGACTTAGTTTGGGGAAAATGCTCTAACTGTTACATTTTCTATATACAGGCTCTTGAATCTTGATGCCTGTAAGAGACACATACTTGTGTGCATGGTTCATGATGGCTGCATGCATTAAAGGATCCATCCATCCCAAAACAAAACCATTAGACTGAGCAAAAAAAAATTAAATTATGCATACCTGATAATTTTCTTTTCCTCTGATAGAAAGAGTCCACAGCTGCATTCATTACTTTTGGGAAATAAGAACCTGGCCACCAGGAGGAGGCTAAGACACCCCAGCCAAAGGCTTAAATACTCCTCCCACTTCCCTAATCCCCCAGTCATTCTGCCGAGGAACAAGGAACAGTAGAAGAAATACCAGGGTGAAAAGGTGCCAGAAGAATAAAACTAACAGACGCCCCACAAAAAAAAATATGGGCGGGGAGCTGTGGACTCTTTCCATCTGAAGAAAAGAAAATGATCAGGTAAGCATAATTTAAGTTTTTCTTCATAAATGGAAAGAGTCCACAGCTGCATTCATTACTTTTGGGAAAACAATACCCAAGCTATAGAAGACACTGAATGCAAAAACGGGAGGGTACAATAGGCGGCCCATGCTGAGGGCACCAGGCCTGAAAAACCACAACCCAACAAAACCCCGCTTCGTCCGAAGCCGAGAAAAAAAATAGAAAGGAAAAGGCACCAAGGACACTGACCCGCAGATAGTCCTGAAGCCTAACTAGAGGCCGCAAAAGCAGACTCACTGAGCCAACACTCCTCCAGGAGAAACCATCGCCCAGCAGTCGGTCCCCACACACCCCTTACTAGCAAAAGCAGTAACAGCCAAAATCCCCAAAAGGAAGAGGACAAGGAGGAACCACAGGGATTACCAAAGATTACAGCAAGATCCAATAAAGGAAAAACCCCAATAGTAAGCCAAGCCCACAGAGACCCAAATGGGTCCAGAGAAATAAGGGGAGACAATGCCCAGACCAAGCAGAACCACAAGGTTCAAGACCGGGCATCAGCAAGGAGAAGAAAACATCTCGCAAACATCGTGCAACAGCACCGAAAAAGACAGCTGAAGACGAAGTCCTCAAAACTCCGAATATTGAGTAAACAGAAACAAATACGTCTAGCAAACCCAGAAAGGTAAATATATGAGTACAGTAACACGCTGCCATCAATAGGAAGACACAGAAGAAAATACTATCCGTAAGGAAGGAGCGGGCGAACAAAATATTAGATTGCCAAACCTCCAAGACAGAGGGCACACTCCAGGCAATCCAAGCCGCCAGACCTACTCACAGATCTTAAAAAGGGAGAAGCACAGAACCTCAAAAAAAGGCCCACTGGCACCTCCAAGACCTGAGGATGAGCAACAGATCTCAGATCCTACACCCAGCCGGACCAGCCCAAGCAACGGCAGATTTGAAAGCAGGGGAACAAAAGGGACCCCAAGAAGGTGGAAGGATGGACACAGCCACTCCAACAGAGCTCGGGTGTCAACCCAAAAACTCTTCCTTAGAGACAGTCGAACAGGTCTTAGACCCATAGAGATCTAGCAAAACCACCCAACTAAAGTCTAAACGTGGAGCCAGCAGCTCCCCAGATGGAAAGGAACAACTCAAAGAGCAGACCGGTCCCCGAACCAGATAAAACATCTGTTCCAACCTCCCGTACACAGGAGAGGCCCCAAAAATAGGAACCATACTTCCATAAGGAGGACAACTACTAGCCCCCTGAAGAGGAGAGCATCGATAAGGATAGAGCATATGAGTGTGGAAAGGCCACTAGGACCTCTTCTACCCAAAGAAAAAAAGATGCAGAGCATCCCCAACTCCGGGAAGGGACCCCTAGTCCAAAAAGGTCTCAATGAAGAAGAGAAACACTAAAGGAACAAGTCCAAAAAAGACTATTCCCAGAGCCTCTGAAAGGAAAAACCACCCAGACCGGCGGAAAGGAGGCGCTAAGCCCTCTAACCTTCCAACCACGTGGGAAGGAATACTCTAGGTCCCGAGGATATCAGAAGCAACAGAGAGTGACGCAGCAGAAAACCACTGACCCAATCACCAGATAGACGGCTAGTAAGGACTGAAACAATCCCATGAGCCGCACGGACACACCTCTTCAGAATGCTTAGCTGAAACTTGTAAATAAAAAAACAAGAAAACACAAATAATATTATGAGTACTCGGCGCCTCAACCTGACCAGCCAGGTAGAACAGGTGCCACATGTCTGAATAAGCAGCGAGACAGAAGAGCTGAACCTAAGCAGGACAAGCCTGCAACCAGGGTCATAACTGTCAAGCTGCCTAAATCCACCCTCAGAGAGGGAGAAAGGAAAAACAGATAAACATAGGATGAACATGTCCCGAACAAACTTCCGCAGAAGTAAACAGCGAGTATCGATCCCAGAGAAAGTTCCCGAAGGAAACATATAATCAAAAAATAAAATTCATCCTAACCAGATAAAATAAAATGGAAGGCAACCCGAAGGGTAACGCCCAAGAAGAAACAGAAATACCCGCAGGACCAGCCCAACGGAAACCCTGTTCTTCCAACAAAACTGGGAAGGATCTCGATAACAAGACTATAAGGAGATTACGTCATCCCCTCATGTCTAATGAGGTGAGCCATTTGAAGTAGAAGAATGAGGAGTCCCGTAGCCACTAAGGATAGGGTCCCCAAACAACTAAAAAATGTGTCTGAGTAGAACATGAGAGCGAGCCAGTCTGTAACGAAAGGCACAACACTCAGAAACAGCTACACCCACAGGGAACTGCACATGCCCTCCCATGGCCAGGAGACCTGGGACAATTGGGCACAAGCACAATCACAAATAAACATCTGGACTTTGTAGACCAGCAATCGCCAAAAGTATGTGAAAGCGAAAATGTGCTGCAACCTCCGGGGGGAACAATCCACCCTCCAAGGAGGTATAAACATAATCTGGGTTACCCCCAGGTGTAGTAGTAGGGAGCAGTAGGGAACTTGCCTCCCGGAGGACATGGCCCTCCGAGGTGGATGGCTCAGCAGTCCCTTGAATCCCCAAGCCCGAGGAACAAGGCGCTCTAGTACGGCCTACAGAACATAAGGGACTGACCTGAGTTAACGGGGCCAATTCGCATTATTCACAGGTCGAAGAATCTGAATCCGAAAGTTGAACAATCTTAACATCAGAATCCTCCATAACTGGGTAAAGGAAACCAAAAGATGGACTATATAGTAAACAATCTAAACAGCACCTGACACCCACAATGACTGTGGCACTCACCACCTCCTATGAACCAGAGACCAGCGGACCAGATTTCTCCATCACCACACTGTCAGGAATGCAAAAATGGGAGACCAGAACGTAAACACGCCTGGTCACAAGGTGAACCGTACAGTCCAAAAAAGCACACCCAACCATAAGGTTGCGTCACTTTCAAAGGCCGTTATGTTCCAAAAAGCCATGAGCCCAGATAACACCACACATAAGCGGATTGAATCACATAACAAACATGATTAAAAAAACCCTGTTCAATAATCCCCCTCAGAAGAAATTAACCCTTGATTCCAAGATACTAAAGGAGTCCCACTGAGACCCTGTATTTTTCTTGTAAGTTCACAGTAACAAATGAGTTACAGTACATACATGAAGAAGTAAAATGAAACGATCTTACCGGAATCTACGCCACGGAACAGGAACACGGCCCTTCAAGTGTGAGGGATAGTAGCATTGCCTCCGCCATGGACTTGAGAGAAGAAAGCAGGCAGCGAAGCGAAGATAGTCAATGCCGATTGCTTGTGGAATTGTTAATATGAGTCGGGATGGTTTTGCAGATACACTCTCCCTGCATCTCCGGACTCTAACTTTCATCCAGGCCCTCACTGAGAGACTGACAGGATTACTTAAAACTCCCGTCCCATGTCGAAGAGTACTACCCTCCATAAGAGACGAAAACTAACTTCTTACACTTCTCTGCCAACCTCCTGGGACGAAAGGCAAAGAATGACTGGGGGATGAGGGAAGTGGGAGGAGTATTTAAGCCTTTGGCTGAGGTGTCTTTGCCTCCTCCTGGTGGCCAGGTTCTTATTTCCAAAAAGTAATGAATGCAGCTGTGGACTCTTTCCATCACTGGTGAATTACATCACTGGTGAATGTGATTTTTTTGGATTACCAGACAGCGCGTGACAACCGGCACCAGCCTAGCCTTGCTGCTGCTTCTTGCCTCCCTGCCTCAGCTTGTCGCTTCCCTCTCAGCTCTCACTCTTCCAGTGCGCGCAGCTGCATAGGATGCTGCTGAGACTCTGGGTGAGAGGAAGTGATGAGTGTCAGGGAGCGCCGAGCAGGAGAGCGCAGCGTCATCATGTGAGGCTCGCCCCGGCCCTGTTCATAATTCTTCATCCCATCCCCTGACCCCCGGCCGGATCAATCAGTTAATAGGATTAGCAGCAGCCAGCACTTGTCAGTCTCTCTTATTACTACATACAGCGACCGTAAGACTTAAAGAACATTAAACCGAAAATCTTTCTAGCATTATTTAGATAGAGAATAGATAGAGAATACAATTTTAAACAACATTCCAATTTTCTTCTATTATCTAAATTAGCTTAATACTGTAGATATTGTTTGTTGAAGAAATAGCAATGCACATGGATGAGCCAATCACACAAGGAATCTATGTGCAGCCACCAATCAACAGCTACTAAGCATATCTAGATATGCTTTTCAGCAAACCATATCAAGAGAATGAAGAAAATTAGATTATAGAAGTAAATTAGAAAGTTGTTTAAAATTGAATGCTCTTTATAAATCATGAAATAAATATTGTGGGTTTCATGTCCCTTTAAGTTGATGCTCAGTCTCACGACCGCTGTATGCAAGTACTGTCCCCTGCTCAGTCACTCACGGGCGCACTGTCCTAATAAGGCGGTGCAGTGCCGGCCCATTTTATACTGAATCAGCGAGGCCCAGTCCGCCCCTGGTTTTTAGTAAATTATTCCTCTAATGTGCTGACAATGATTTTAGTGGGGACATACTCATTTTGTTCCATAGAGTGTAATGGCAGAGTATGCAAAGATACCAGACATGCACAAACAATAAAATTGGTAGATAAAAATATACACTACTCATAAAGGGACAGTCTACACCAGAATTATTATTGTTTTAAAAGATAGATAATCCCTTTATTACCCATTCCCTAGTTTTGCAAAAGCAACACGTTTATATTTATATACTTTTTACCTCTCTGATTACCATGTATCTAAGCCTCTGCAGACTGCCCCCGTATCTCAGTGCTTTTGACAGACATGCAGTTTAGCCAATCAGTGCAGAGTTGCAGACTTCTAAATAACTCCATGGGAGTGAGCACAATGTTATCTATATGAGACACATGAACTAGTACTGTCTAACTGAGAAAAAACTTTCAAAATGCTCTGAGCTAGGAGGCGGTTTTCAACGGTTTAGAAATCAGTTTGAGCATACCTAGGTTTAGCTTTTCAAAAATACCACCAAGGGAACAAAGCAAATTTGATGATAAAAGTAAATTGGAAAGATGTTTACAATTGTATGTCCTATCTTAATCATGAAAGTTGAATTTTGACTAGACTGTCCCTTTAAGAACTCCATTGACACTTTTATTACATGCTCCCAGGTTCCAGAGTCTAGCCCAAGTAACTCCATTGCAGCATGCAAGGGGAAATGCTAAGAACAATTAATTACTCATTAGTTACTTTTAGAAATTACTGCCCTATAATTTCCTGATCTGATTTCTGCCTAGTAACAGCTCCTGAGTGTATAGTAAGGCCTGGGAAGATGAGGGGGCGGGGCTACCATGGGAGAGAAGCCAGTTTACCTCAGAGAAAGCTTGAAAGCCATTTTGAGTGTAATAAAATTAAATAATGTGCCCCAAAAAAAAAAAAAATTTTCCCTGTTAAAATACATGCTCCTCTGCTTAAAGGGCCATGATACCCAAATGTTGAAACACTTGAAAGTGATGCAGCATAGCTGTAAAAAGCTGACTATAAATTATCACCTGAATATGTCTATGTAAAAAAGAAAGATATTTTACCTCAAAATGTCCTATGTATTCAAACCCCATTGCAAAGGACATTAAGCAGCAAATCAGTATGTCTGTCCCGGGACAGGCAAGGTAGTGAGCTTTGTGCACACATATTATTTCCCTATTCAGTTTAATGAAGTTTACTATGAAATCTCATGAGAGTTAAGTGAAATCTCATGAGATCACAGGAAAAGAGTTCATTACCTCAGCACTGTTGATGCTGATTGGCTGCTGTTCATTTCTTCATTTATTTATTTTTTTACCTGCAGCTGGGCAGCAGCTGAGTATAACTTTTTACACAGAACTTACTCTGCTGAGGTAAAGTATCTTCCTTTTTTTACATAGAGATGCTCAGGTGATATTTTACTGTCAGCTTTTTACAGTTATACTGCATCAGTTTCAAGTAGGGTTGCCACCCGTCCCTTAAAATACAGAACACTTATAAGTTACACATGCTGCAGGGTGTGCAGGGAAGAATATGAATAGTGCTATCCAGAAACACAATACATGTTCCTCCCTGCACACCCTGCAGCATGTGTAACTCATAAGTATCCAGAAAAACATGGCTGAGGTAGCAACCCTAGTTTCAAGTGATTTAGCATATGAGTATCATGTCCCTTTAACCAGAGTTTCCTCAATTGATCAACTAACTGCACTGAGAAATAAATGGATATCGTAACCCCTTAATGACCAAGGACGTACGCCACACGTCCTAAAAAAAAGACAGTTAATGACCGAGGACGTGTGGCGTACGTCCTTGGTCTGGAAAGCAGCTGGAAGCGATCCTGCTCGCTTCCAGCTGCTTTCCGGTTATTGCAGTGATGCCTCGATATCGAGGCATCCTGCAATAACCCCCCATGGCCATCCGATGCAGAGAGAGCCACTCTGTGGCCCTCTCTGCACCGGACATCGGTGGCCGGTATCGTTGGTGGGTGGGAGCAAGCCTGGGAGGCGGGTGGGGCGGCCATCGATGTGCCGAGTAGAGGGAAGGGGGACGGGATCGGGGGCGGGTCAGTCGGGAGCGCACACGGGAGCACGCGCGTGCACGGGGGCGGGGGGCGCATGCACGGGGCGGGAGCGGGAGGGAACCGCTACACTGCAGAAAAATAAAGCTGTAAAAAGCAAAAAAAAAAGTTTTTAAAGTTTTAAATTAACAGCTAAGGGATCTGGAAGGGGTGGGGGGTTGGTCTTGGGGGGGGGGGAAGCTACACTACAGAAAAGGGAATTTTTTTAAAAAAAAAAGGCAAATTTTTTACTAAACTGGGTACTGGCAGACAGCTGCCAGTACCCAAGATGGCGCCCATTAAGGCAGAGGGGGAGGGTTAGAGAGCTGTTTAGTGGGGGATCAGTGAGGTTGGGGGCTAAGGGGGGATCCTACACAGCAGCATATGTAAACACAAAAAAGCCCAAATATAGCTTTTATTTTAGTACTGGCAGAGTTTCTGCCAGTACTTAAGATGGCGGGGACAATTGTGGGTGTGGGGAGGGAAGTGAGCTGTTTGGGAGGGATCAGGGGGTCTCATGTTTCAGGTGGGAGGCTGAGCGCTACACTAAAGCTAAAATTAACCTTGCAAGCTCCCTACAAGCTACATAATTAACCCCTTCACTGCTAGCCATAATACACGTGCGAAATGCAGCAGCATTTGGCGGCCTTCTAATTACCAAAAAGCAACGCCAAAGCCATATATGTCTGCTATTTCTGAACAAAGGGGATCCCAGAGAAGCATTTACAACCATTTGTGCCATAATTGTACAAGCTGTTTGTAAATGATTTCAGTGAGAAACCTAAAATTGTGAAAAATGTAACGTTTTTTTTTTCATTTGATCGCATTTGGCGGTGAAATGGTGGCATGAAATATACCAAAATTGGCCTAGATCAATACTTGGAGTTGTCTACTACACTACACTAAAGCTAAAATTATACCTAAAAGCTCCCTACATGCTCCATAATTAACCCCTTCACTGCTGGGCATAATACACGTGTAGTGCGCAGTGGCATTTAGCAGCCTTCTAATTACTAAAAAGCAACGCCAAAGCCATATATGTCTGCTATTTCTGAACAAAGGGGATCCCAGAGAAGAATTTACAACCAATTAAGCCATAATTGCACAAGCTGTTTGTAAATAATTTCAGTGAGAAACCAAAAGTTTGTGAAAAAATTAGTAAAAAAGTGAACGATTTTTTTGTATTTAATCGCATTTGGCGGTGAAATGGTGGCATGAAATATACCAAAATGGGCCTAGATGAATACTTTGGGATGTCTACTAAAAAAAAAATATATACATGTCTATGGATATTCAGAGATTCCTGAAAGATATCAGTGTTCTAATGTAACTAGCGCTAATTTTGAAAAATAATGGTTTGGAAATAGCAAAGTGCTACTTGTATTTATGGCCCTATAACTTACAAAAAAAGCAAAGAACATGTAAACATTGGGTATTTCTAAACTCAGGACAAAATTTAGAAACTATTTAGCATGGGTGTTTTTTGGTGGTTGTAGATGTGTAACAGATTTTGGGGGTCAAAGTTAGAAAAAGTGTGTTTTTTTCCATTTTTTCCTCATATTTTATAATTTTTTTTATAGTAAATTATAAGATATGATGAAAATAATGGTATCTTTAGAAAGTCCATTTAATGGCGAGAAAAAACGGTATATAATATGTGTGGGTACAGTAAATGAGTAAGAGGAAAATTACAGCTAAACACAAACACCGCAGAAATGTAAAAATAGCCTTGGTCCCAAACGGACAGAAAATGGAAAAGTTCTGTGGTCATTAAGGGGTTAAAGGTCCAGGTACCTATTTTGTAAAAAGTGCCATAAATACTTCCCCAGAGTTGCAAAGGGCAACAGTGTTACCTGTATGTATATATATATATATATATATATATATACATATACACACATATATATTTTCATTCGGCCTGGATTGGCTGATCTTGAGGGGAGTGTTGTTTGGGGCCTATTTAAAGGCTGATTTTGCACATTGTAAATTTGTCAGAGGAAGGGACTGTTGCTGTCCCGAAACGTCCCGAAATTAAAACTTGTTTGCCACAGTTGCTGATGGATCAGTGAGTGCTTCTTTCTTGAATTTTCTATGTATATATATATATATATATACATACACACACACACATATACTGTACCTATGTAGACATGTATCTATATGTATCTCTGTGTTAAAGTCCTTTGCCTGCTTTTTTTTCCTAACACCTGAGACATCATATCTTTGAGTCCTTATACATTTTTTATGCAATTTTTTAAAAATAATTTTTATCAGATAGTGTTATTATCAGTGTAACAGTACTGTGAAATATATTTTTGATGTGTTTTGTGACACTTTTTTGTCTCACGTAACAGTTAACTAGAGCTCTGAGGTTGTGGTAATCATTCTAGCTTAAATCATAATTGCACTCACGCATTCACATTTACTTTCAACTTGTAATATGCCCGCTCTTTCCAACGAGCGCAAACAGCCGCAATAAACCCAATCTCACCAGTGCAAAACATTTAGCGTAATCTGGCACATGGTGTTGTTAATCACTTTTACGTACAGCAGATTATAAAAACAAACTTTCTCCTTACTGCAGGTTTTCCAGAGACGCTGGGATGGCTCTGTAGACTTTCTACGTAACTGGAATTCTTACAAGACCGGGTTTGGAAGTCGTCTAAATGAGTTCTGGTTGGGGAACGATAATCTTCACAAGATAACATCAGTTGGTAAAGATTTTTGATGTTTCTCCCTCTTCTGTACAGTAAAGCCTGTGTGTGTAGAGCGGGAGAGAGAGATAAAAGAGAGAAATGAAAGAGAGAGAAATGAAAGAGAGAGAGAGAGAAATGAAAGAGAGAGAGAAATGAAAGAGAGAGAGAGAAATGAAAGAGAGATAGAGAGAGAGATAAATGAAAGAGAGAGAGAGAGAGAGAGAGAGAGAGAGAAATGAAAGAGAGGGAGAGAGAGAGAGAAATGAAAGAGAGAGAGAGAGAAATGAAAGAGAAAGAGAAAAATGAGAGAGAGAGAGAGAGAGAGAGAGAGAGAGAGAAATGAAAGAGAGAGAGGGAGAAATGAAAAAGAGAGAGAGATAGAGAGATAGAGATAGAGAGAGAAATGAAAGAGAGAGAGAGATAGAGAAAAGAGAGAGAGAGATAGAGCTAGAGAGAGAAATGAAAGAGAGAGAGAGAGATAGAGAGAGAGAGACATGAGAGAGAGATAGATAGAGAGAGACATGAAAGAGAGAGAGACATGAAAGAGAGAGATAGAGAGGGAGAGAGATAGAGAGAGAACTATGTCATAGCTATGTCATATACAAAAATAAACCTAAATGAAGTAAGGGAATTATGGCAACCCTATAGCGGTGAAAAGAGAGAGACATGAAAGAGAGAGAGATAGAGACATGAAAGAGAGAGACATGAAAGAGAGAGAGACATGAAAGAGAGAGAGAGAGAGACATGAAAGAGAGAGACATGAAAGAGAGAGAGAGACAGAGAGATAGAGATGGAGAGAGATAGAGATAGAGACATGAAAGAGAGAGAGGCATGAAAGAGAGAGAGACATGAAAGAGAGAGACATGAAAGAGAGAGAGAGAGATAGAGAGATAGAGATGGAGAGAGATAGAGATAGAGACATGAAAGAGAGAGAGGCATGAAAGAGAGAGAAAGAGAGAGAGAGAGAGAGAGACAACTATGTCATAGCTATGTCATATACAAAAATAAACCTAAATGAAGTAAGGGAATTATGGCAACCCTATAGCGGTACCTTTTTATATTAATATTGTACAGAAATTATTATATTTTTTAGCCACTAGGTGGTGATTTTTGACTAGTTTTAATTCATTCTATTTAAATATTTCCACCAATTTATAGGCAAATGGGAACTTCGTGTTGATCTCCAGGACTTCGACAGCAAAAACTACTATGCCCATTATAACTCTTTTCAAATCTTGGGAGAGGATAATAAGTACAAAATGTTGCTTGGAGCCTTCAAGGGGGGTAATGCAGGTAAAAGATAACGCTAGATTGGTGCAACTATGTGTGAATAAATTATTTAAAAAAAGATATATGTGTGCAAGGGTGGGGGTGAATTGTACAGCAACATCATTTAAACAGTCAGACAGGCGCGTCACTGGGTGAAGATAAAGGGACAGTCTCATTGATTTATTTGTATTGTTTAAAAATATAGATAGAACCCTTACTATCCATGCCCTAATCTTGCATAAACTACATTATTATAGTAATATACTTTAGATAAATCTCTGCCTCTCTGTTTTTAAAGCCCCTGCAGGCCACCTCTTATCTTGCACATGGTTAGACAGTGCTAGTTCCTGTGTGATAACATTGTGCTCACTCCCATGGAGAATGATAATCGTTATGCAGGAACCAGCACTAATTGGCTAAAATGCAAGGTCTCGATCACATACTTGGCGACGTGCACAAAAAACAGCTTTGCCAATTTTTTCTATAATCGATTGATCACAAACCCGGCGCAGCAGACAAGTTACACGCGTAGATTTTACACGGTGTGCACAGTTTTTTCTCCCATAGACTAACATAGGACTGACATCACCAGTCGGTATCACAAAGGCAGTGCATGGACTTACGAGCGCAGAATTTATGTATTTTACTCCATTTTCAGCTCCCCACACATAGGCAGGAGCAGCAACCCTTGCGCACAGTAAAAAAGTAGCGTAACTCCCTAGAAGGCTTAAAAGGACAGTATACACTCATTTTCATATAACTGCATGTAATAGACACTACTATAAAGAATAAGGTGCACAGATACGGATATAAAAATCCAGTATAAAACTGTTTAAAAACTTACTTAGAAGCTCTCAGTTTAGCTCTGTTGAAAAGGTAGCTGGAAAGCCCACTGCAAGTGGAAAAATAAGACACTCCCCCTCCCCCTTCTTTTGCATATGGAAAGACCCTTTACACAAACAGGAGCAAGCTGAAGTAGGTAGCTGACGGTATTCACATAAAACTTTGGGGCTTGGTTAGGAGTCTGAAAACCAGAGCAATGTTATTTAAAAATAAGCAAAACTATACATTTATTTAAAAAAAAAAACTTTATGGGCTATATAAATAGATCATCTACAAAACATTTATGCAAAGAAAAGATGAGTGTATAATGTCCCTTTAACAAACATATAACGCATGCACAATATCAACCCCTAAACCACCATCCTCCCACATCCCAATCACTAATAAAATGTATTATCCCCTAAACCGCCATCCCCCCATATCACAATTGTCCCGCTCGACCGCTGGATAGCTCCGGCGGTCCTCTTTGCGTGCTTTGGTCTCCATGGCAACGTCAGCTCGGCTTTGCCGTTCCTTCTGCTGACGTCACTGTGAGGCTTCATAGCCCGGGCTTCCGGTTTTCTCGGTGCCCGTTTGTTTGCTTCCTTCGTGGCTCCTGTGATTTGAGTCCTGTATCTACCCTCAAGTGCTAGGGTGTTGTTTAAGTTCGCCCTAGCATTTGGGTCTTCTTCTGGACATTTCCTAACCTGACATTACAAACGGGCCCTATTATGGACCCCGATGAGTTATCCAGGGCTGTGGCTCTACAAGGGCAACTTCTAGGAAATCATTCCGCTCATTTGCAATCTTTGGATTCCAAGCTTGATCAGATTACTGCTCTGCTACATAATCTCTCCACTCCTTCTCAAGCTATGGCGACTCCTGCTGCAGCAGCTGCCAGTTCTAATGCCGTTTTTAACCCACCTCAGCCGTCGGACAGTATATACCAAGAATCCCACTTCCAGATAAATATGATGGTAACCCTGAAGAATGCTGTGGATTCCTAAACCAGTGTCGTTTACATTTCAGAAACAATCCTCAAGTTTTTGTCAATTCTTCTTCCAAGATAACCTTTATTATATCCCTCATGAAGGGTAAGGCTCTAGCCTGGGTATCTCCTCTTTTGGAGAAGAATGATCCGTTACTTCAGGATGTGGAATTATTTGTGTCAATTTTTTCTTCTGTTTTTGACAAGCCTGGGAGGTCTGCAGCAGCTGAGGCGGGACTGTTGGATTTGAGACAGGGATCCCTTTCTGTAGCTCAATATGCTATAGAATTCAGGGCTTTAGCCGCAGAAACTGATTGGAATGTTGGAGCTTTACAAGCAGCCTTTCGCAAAGGACTTTGCGAACGTCTTAAGGATAAACTGGTATTTCGGGAACTTCCCGACTCGTTGGAGGGTCTTATCAATTTGTGTATTAATCTTGATGCCCGGCATTCTGAACGTCTTCAGGTGAGATAGGAATTGGAGATCCTTGTTTAGAGCTGCTTACCATCCTCCTATTCGAACCTCAAGTCTTTCTAGTAATAACTCTCATCCTCCAGAGTCTGTAGAACCCATGGAAGTAGGAGCTATTAAGCTATCAGAAGCTGAACGCCATAGAAGGCATACTCTGGGGTTATGTCTGTATTGCGGTACCAAATGACATTTACTGAAGGAGTGTCCAATCCAGCAAGTAAAAGCCAAGGCTTAACTACTGATAGAGGGACGGAGTTAAGCCAGAATCCCATGTCATCCCTCAATCCTAAACTCTTTGTTCCTGTAACCATTACTTTTGGAAATACCAAGATCCAAGCTCAAGCTCTCATAGATTCTGGAGCGGCAGGAGTTTTCATCGATTCAAGTTTTGTTGACTCCCTCAAGATTCCTCTTCAAGCTAAGAAATAGTTAATCAAGGTAACTACAGTCAGTGGACAGCCTCTGGGTTCAGGAATCATCCAACATTCTACTGTTCCTCTTCTTTTGTCTGTGGGCATACTTCACTCTGAAATTATTTGTTTTGATGTCATCTCTTCCCCCCACATACCATTGATTTTGGGGTTACCTTGGTTGCAGCTTCATGATCCAGTATTCTCATCGTCCAAAGGAGAACTTATTTCCTGGGGAACTACCTGTTTCAAGCATTGCTTGCAAAGTCCCTGCAAACCATCCTGTCCTGTTGTAGCTACAGTGGAAGTTCCTGATTCATTGCCTGACAGCTATTATGCCTATACTGATGTGTTTTCTAAAAAAGAGGCTGAGACGTTACCTCCGCACCGGATATTCGACTGTCCTATAGAATTGTATTCAGGGGCTCCTCTTCCTAAGGGAAGGACCTATCCTCTCTCTCGACAAGAAAATGTCTCTCTTGAAGAATACATAAAGGACAACTTAGCCAGAGGTTTTATTCGTCCTTCTTCTTCACCTGTGGGTGCAGGGTTTTTCTTCATTGGGAAAAAAGATGGAGGTCTTCGTCCCTGCATTGATTATCGGGCTCTGAATGAGATTACTGTGAAAAACAGTTATCCTCTGCCGCTCATCCCTGAGCTATTTGATCAACTTCAAGGTGCCTCTATCTTCTTCAAGTTGGATCTCCGTGGGGCCTACAATTTGGTCAGAATTCGTAAAGGTGACGAATGGAAGACGGCATTTAACACTAGATTCGGTCACTACGAGTATCTTGTAATGCCTTTTGGATTGTGCAATGCACCAGCAGTATTCCAGCACTTTGTTAATGAAATCTTCAGAGATTACCTAAATCAGTTTGTTATCATTTATCTTGATGACATTTTGATCTATTCCAGAACCCTACAGGAACACGTACACCATGTAAAACTTGTGCTTCAAAGATTACGGGAAAATTCCCTATTCGCTAAATTAGATAAATGCTCTTTTCATCAAAGTTCCATTCCCTTTTTGGGTTATATTATCTCAGAATCCGGCTTCGAGATGGATCCTGCTAAATTGTCAGCCATCAAGAACTGGCCCAGACCTACTACTCTCAAATCTCTGCAAAGGTTTCTTGGCTTTGCCAACTATTATAGAAAATGTATTAAGAACTTCTCTGACATCACATCTCCTCTCACCTCTCTTACTAAGAAGGGGCAAGATTGCAAGTACTGGTCTACTTCAGCAGTACAGGCTTTTGAAATGCTAAAATCAGCATTTCCTTCGGCACCTCTCCTCAGTCATCCATTTCCTGATCTCCAGTTTATTTTGGAGGTAGATGCTTCCTCAGTTGCGGCTGGAGCTGTTCTCTCCCAACGAGATCCGTCCACCAGCAAGATACATCCAGTAGCGTTCTTATCAAAAAAATTAAATCCTGCCGAGTTAAACTATGATGCTGGCAATAAGGAACTGTTGGCTATAAAATTAGCCTTGGATGAGTGGAGGCATTGGTTGGAAGGTACCAGTCAACCTTTTTTCATTCTGACAGACCACAAGAATCTTCTATACCTCCATACAGCTAAATGCCTCAATCCTCGTCAGGCTAGGTGGGCCTTGTTCTTCTCCAGGTTTAATTTCCCGGGTTCCAAAAATTCCAAGGCAGATGCTTTGTCCAGGCAGTTTCTATCTTCTGAATCTTCTCCATTGGATTCTGAACCTATTCTACGGCCAGTCAGAGTTTTGGCTCAAGTGTCCTCTTTTCCTTTCCAATTCAGGAAGTTTGAGGGTTAACTCAGAGTAGTCAGTACTTGCAGAGTTTGTCAACAGGTAATCAGGCAGTTTGAGGGGTAACACAGAGTAGTCAGTACTTGCAGAGTTTGGCAACAGGTAATCAGGCAGTTTGAGGGTTAACACAGAGTAGTCAATACTTGCAGAGTTTGGCAACAGGTAATCAAGCAGTTTGAGGGTTAACACAGTATAGTGAGTACTTGCAGAGTTCGGCAACAGATAATCCAGCAGCTTGAGGGTAGATACAGGACTTAAATCACAGGAGCCACGAAGGAAACAAACAAACGGGCACTGAGAAAACCGGAAGCCAGGGCTATGAAGCCTCACAGTGACGTCAGCAGAAAGAACGGCAAAGCCGAGCTGACGTCGCCATGGAGACCAAAGCATGCAAAGAGGACCGCCGGAGCTACCCGGCGGTCGAGCGTGACAGTGCCCCCTCCTCAAGGACCCCTCCGGGGACCCGACCAGGCTTGGCAGGGTGTTTCATGTGAAAAGACTTGACAAGAGCAGGAGCATGAACATGAGAGGCTGGTTCCCAAGATCGTTCAGTGATAGGGTAACCCTTCCAATGGACCAGGTAGTACAACCGATTGCCCCGTAGCTTGGAATCCAGAATCTGACTAACCTCGAACTCAGAAGTACCCTCTACGGAGAGTGGAGAAGGAGGCTTACTCTTGATGGAGTATCGGTTGTAGATGACAGGCTTGAGCAGGGATACATGAAACACAGGATGGATCCTGAGGGTCTTGGGTAAGGCCAGGCGGTATGCCAAAGAACAGACTTTGGAAACGATTTGAAAAGGTCCTATGTACTTAGGACCCAACTTAGTACAAGGTTGTTTTAGACGTATTAATCTAGTGGATAAAAATACCTTGTCTCCAGTACGAAGTGAAGGAGCCTTACACCTTCTGCGATCAGCATAGCTCTTGTGTTTTAAAGAAGAAGAGAGTAAATTTTGACGAATAAACTCTGCAAGTACTGACTACTCTGAGTTAACCCTCAAACTGCCTGATTACCTGTTGCCAAACTCTGCAAGTACTGACTACTCTGTGTTAACCCTCAAACTACCTGATTACCTGTTGCCAAACTCTGCAAATACTGACTACTCAGTGTACACCCACAAACTGCTTGATAACTAGTTGCCTAAATCTGCAAGTATTGTCCACATTGTGTTTAACCCTTCTTCTGTCTGAGTAAAAGGTCTCTACCCCTGCATTCCTGGATCTGTGGAGGACTATACCTGAACAACCTGTATACTGCTCCTTATACAGAAGGCTATCCGGTTGTTATGTGGCATTCCTTTTCTCTCACTGTGGACTCAGACCAACACTGCTCCATATCGTGAGTACTTTGTTTTATAGAAGTTGTCGTGGGGTCACGTCCTGGATTAATCTCAGAGTGCTAGGGTGTTGTTTAAGTTCGCCCTAGCATTTGGGTCTTCTTCTGGACATTTCCTAACCTGACAACAATCACTATTAAAAGTTATTAACCCCTAAACCGCCACCCCCCCAAACTGATAAGCACCTAAAGTTATTAACCCCCTAAAATAAACATCCCCCACAAACCAAAGTACCTAATTAAACTATTAACCCCGCCATCCCACCACAACGCAAAGTACCTAATTAAACTATTAACACCGCAATCCCCCCACAACGCAAAGAACCTAATTAAACTATTAACTCCTAAACAGCCATCCCCCCACAACGCAAATTAAATGAATAACTATACCCCCTAACCTAACACCCCCTAACTTAATCCCATTTAAAATACTCATAAATACAAATAAAAATATACTACCTTAAAAAAATTACACAAAAAAAAAATCGAGGAGTACAAAAAAAAACTAACATTACAGAAAATAAAAAAAAACTAACATTACTAAAAATAATAAATCCTAACATTACCAAAAAAACTACCATTACAAAAAAATAAACACTAAATAACAAAAAATAAAAAAGCTACAATTACAAAAAATAACAAAAGAAATTATCCTATTCTAATACCCCCCCAAAAAAAAACATCCCCACCAAAAAAAAAACTATTCTAAAACTAAACTACCAAAAAGGGCCTTTTGCAGGGCATTGCCCCAAAGCTAACAGCTCTTTTACATTAACAAAAGCCAACAATTTCCCCCTAAAATGACAACCCCCCAAAATAATAAAACCTAACTTAATAAAACTAATCTACTCATTGCCCCAAAAAGGGCATTTGGATGGGCATTGCCCTTAAAAGGGCATTCAGCTCTTTTTCTGCACAAAATAAAAAAATCCCTAATCTTAAAAACAAAACACCCCAATAAAAAATCTAACACCTAGATTTAGAGTTTGGCGGTAGCCGTCAAAACCAGCGTTAGAGGCTCCTAACGCTGGTTTTTACCGCCCGCTGGTATTTGGAGTCAGTCAGGAAAAGGTCTAACGCTCACTTTCCAGCCGCGACTTTTCCATACCGCAGATCCCCTTACGTCAATTGCGTATCCTATCTTTTCAATGGGATCTTTCTAACGCCGGTATTTAGAGTCGTGGCTGAAGTGAGCGTTAGAAATCTAACGACAAAACTCCAGCCGCAGAAAAAAAACAGGAGCTAAGAGCTTTCTGGGCTAACGCCGGTTCATAAAGCTCTTAACTACTGTGCTCTACAGTACACTAACACCCATAAACTACCTATGTACCCCTAAACCGAGGTCCCCCCACATCGCCGCCACTCGATTAAATATTTTTAACCCCTAATCTGCCGACCGCACACCGCCGCCACCTACGTTATCCCTATGTACCCCTAATCTGCTGCCCCTAACACCGCCGACCCCTATATTATATTTATTAACCCCTAATCTGCCCCCCACAACATCGCCGCCAGCTACCTACAATAATTAACCCCTAATCTGCCGACCAGACCTCACCGCTACTATAATAAAGTTATTAACCCCTAATCCGCCTCACTCCCGCCTCAATAACCCTATAAGAAATAGTATTAACCCCTAATCTGCCAACCGGACCTTGCCGCTACTCTAATAAATGTATTAACCCCTAAAGCTAAGTCTAACCCTAACACTAACACCCCCCTAAGTTAAATATAATTTAAATCTAACAAAAAAAACTAACTCTTATTAAATAAAATTATTCCTATTTAAAGCTAAATACTTACCTGTAAAATAAACCCTAATATAGCTACAATATAACGAATAATTATATTGTAGCTATTTTAGGATTAATATTTATTTTACAGGCAACTTTGTAATTATTTTAACAAGCTACAATAGCTATTAAATAGTTAAGAACTATTTAATAGCTACCTAGTTAAAATAATTACAAATTACCTGTAAAATAAATCCTAACCTAAGTTACAATTAAACCTAACACTACACTATCACTAAATTAATTAAATATAATACCTACAAATAAATACAATTAAATAAACTAACTAAAGTACAAAAAATAAAAAATAACTAAGTTACAAAAAATAAAAAAATATTTACAAACATTACAAAAATATTACAACAATTTTAAACTAATTACACCTACTCTAAGCCCCCTAATAAAATAACAAAGCCCCCCAAAATAAAAAAATGCCCTACCCTATTCTAAAATTAAAATAGAAAAGCTCTTTTACCTTACCAGCCCTGAAAAGGGCCATTTGCGGGGCATGCCCCAAATAATTCAGCTCTTTTGCCTGTAAAAAAAACACATACAATACCCCCCCCAACATTACAACCCACCACCCACATACCCCTAATCTAACCCAAACCCCCCTTAAATAAACCTAACACTAAGCCCCTGAAGATCTCCCTACCTTGTATTCACCACACAGGGTTCACCGATTGGTCCAGAAGAGCCTCCGATGTCTTCATTCAAGCCCAAGCGGGGGCTGAAGATTGACGTCCATCCTCCGGCTGAAGTCTTGATCCAAGCGGCAAATGAAGAAGTCCATCTTCGGGAAGAAATCTTCCATCCTATCCGGGCAGAAGAGGACATCCGGACCGGCAAACATCTTCATCCAAGCCGCATCTTCTATGTTGTTCCATCCGATGACGAGCGGCTGATCTTGAAGACCTCCGGCGCGGATCCATCCTCTTCGTTCGACGTCCAACTGAAGAATGAAGGTTCTTTAAGGGACGTCATCCAATATATACCTATGTACCCCTAATCTGCTGTCCCATCAGCCAATCAGATTGAGCTCGCATTCTATTGGCTGTTCCGATCAGCCAATAGAATGCAAGCTCAATCTGATTGGCTGATCCAATCAGCCAATCGGATTGAACTTGAATCTGATTGGCTGATTCCATCAGCCAATCAGAATTTTCCTACCTTAATTCCGATTGGCTGATAGAATCCTATCAGCCAATCGGAATTCGAGGGACGCCATCTTGGATGACGTCCCTTAAAGGAAACCTTCATTCTTCAGTTGGACGTCGAACGAAGAGGATGGATCCGCGCCGGAGGTCTTCAAGATCAGCCGCTCGTCATCGGATGGAACAACATAGAAGATGCGGCTTGGATGAAGATGTTTGCCGGTCCGGATGTCCTCTTTTGCCCGGATAGGATGAAGATTTCTTCCCGAAGATGGACTTCTTCATTTGCTGCTTGGATCAAGACTTCAGCCAGAGGATGGACGTCACTCTTCAGCCCCCGCTTGGGCTTGGATGAAGACATCGGAGGCTCTTCTGGACCGATCGGTGAACCCGGTGTGGTGAATACAAGGTAGGGAGATCTTCAGGGGCTTAGTGTTAGGTTTATTTAAGGGGGGTTTGGGTTAGATAGGGGTATGTGGGTGGTGGTTTGTAATGTTGGGGGGGGGTATTGTATGTGTTTTTTTTACAGGCAAAAGAGCTGAATTATTTGGGGCATGCCCCGCAAATGGCCCTTTTCAGGCTGGTAAGGGTAAAAGAGCTTTGAACTTTTTTAATGTATAATAGGGTAGGGCATTTTATTATTTTGGGGGGCTTTGTTATTTTATTAGGGGGCTTAGAGTAGGTGTAATTAGTTTAAAATTGTTGTAATATTTTTCTAATGTTTGTAAATATTTTTTTATTTTTTGTAACTTAGTTCTTTTTTATTTTTTGTACTTTAGTTAGTTTATTTCATTGTATTTATTTGTAGGTATTGTATTTAATTAATTTATTGATAGTGCAGTGTTAGGTTTAATTGTAGGTAATTGTAGGTATTTTATTTAATTAATTTATTGATAGTGTAGTGTTAGGTTTAATTGTAACTTAGGTTAGGATTTATTTTACAGGTAATTTTGTAATTATTTTAACTAGGTAACTATTAAATAGTTATTAACTATTTAATAGCTATTGTACCTGGTTAAAATAATTACAAAGTTGCCTGTAAAATATATATTAATCCTAAAATAGCTACAATATAAATTATAATTATATTGTAGCTATTTTAGGATTAATATATATTTTACAGGTAAAGTATTTTAGCTTTAAATAGGAATAATGTATTTAATAAGAGTTAATTTATTTCGTTAGATTTAAATTATATTTAATTTAGGGGGGTGTTAGGGTTAGCTTTAGGGGTTAATACATTTTATTATAGTAGCGGTGAAGTCCGGTCGGCAGATTAGGGGTTAATTATATGTAGGTATGTGGAGGCGACTTTGGGGGCGGCATATTAGGGGTTAATAAATATAATATAGGGGTCGGCGGTGTTAGGGGCAGCAGATTAGGGGTACATAGGTATAATGTAGGTTGCGGCGGTGTACAGAGCGGCAGATTAGGGGTTAAAAAAAATTGCAGGGGGTCAGCGATAGCGGGGGGGCGGCAGATTAGGGGCTAATAAGTATAAGTTAGGGGTATTTAGACTCGGGGGTACATTTTAGAGTGTTAGGTGCAGACTTAGGAAGTGTTTCCCCATAGGAAACAATGGGGCTGCGTTAGGAGCCTTAACGCTGCTTTTTTGCAGGTGTTAGTTTTTTTTTCAGCTCAAACTGCCCATTGTTTCCTATGGGGATATCGTGCACGAGCACGTTTTTTAAGCTGGCCAGCGTCCGTAAGCACCGCTGGTATCGAGAGTTGCGAGTGGCGGTAAATATGCTATCGCTCCCTTTTTGGAGCCTAACGTACTGAAAACGCAGCCATTCTGTGAACTCTAAATACCGAGCGGTATTTAAAAGGTGCGGGGAAAAAAAGCATGCGTTAAGCTACGCGGTCGTTACCGACAAAACTCTAAATCTAGCCGTAAGAAACCTAACACATGTGATTTTAACATTAAAAAAAAATGACTCCTTATTTTTTATTTACGCTTGCAATATACTTGGCGTCGCCAAAAATGTGTAGTTGCGCACATTTCTGAACCTCACTGTTTTTTTAGACTTCTGCCAGTATATCATATTGCGCTGTGTGTTATGTGATTCACACAACGTGCGAGGTGAACTTACAGGGCGACGTGGGTTTCAGCAGTTTGCGTTGAAACGTACCTAACATACAGTATGTGATCGCGCCAAAAGTTTGTATAAAGCAATGAGATAATGGGGCAGTCTTCAGAGGATTAGATACATGTAAGCATATAGGTTAAAAAGTATATTATATAACAGTGGTTGGTTAATGCAAAAAATGCTAAGGGATTATCTTTTTAAAACAATAACAATTTTAAAGTAAACTGCCCCTTTAACCTTAGACAAGCTACAAAATCCAGCTTCAATCAAATAACATAATTACAGGGACAGTGAAGTCAAAATTAAAACTTTCATGATTCCAGCAGGGCATGCAATTTAAACAACTTTCCAATTTATGTTTATCATCAAATTTGCTTTGCTCTCTTGGTATTCTTTGTGGAAAGCTAAGCCTAAGATAGGCTCATATGCTAATTTTCTAAGCCGTTGAACTGCCTCTTATCTCAGTGCATTTTTGACAGTATTTGACAGTTAGACACTGCTACTTCATGTGTGTCATATAGATAACATTGTGCTTACTCCGTTGGACTTATTTAAGTCAGCACTGATTGGCTAAAATGCATGTCTGTCAAAAGAACTGAGATAAGGGGCAGTCCGCAGAGGCCTAGAAACCAGTTAATCACAGAGGTAAAAAGTGTATTAATATAACTGTGTTGGTTATGCAAAACTGGGGAATGGGTAATAAAGGGATACCTATTTTTTAAAACAATACAAATTCTGGAGTAGACTTGCCCTTTAAATTAATTTTACATAACAGTAATTGGAAACTGCCATGAAATACTTTCATCATCACTAACAAGGCTCTGTTTCACTATACTGTTTAACAGCTGTAAGTAATGTTGTACTTCTTGCCCTTTCGCAGGAGACTCACTGAGTATTCACAATAACAGGCAGTTCAGCACCATAGACAGCGACAAAACGATTCCCATGCAGCAGGAGGCTGTGCAAACATATATAAAGGAGCATGGTGGTACGCTGACTGTTATCATGCAAACTTGAATGGGCTGTATCACCTGGGAAACCAAAGCGGCTTGGTTGATGGCATATGTTGGTACAGTGGCAAAGGATTCTACTACTCTTACAAACATTTCTGAAATGAAGATCCGACCAGTTAGAGAGTAGAGGAAATAGGGAAATGTGAGTGATAGCCATGTGCATAATAAACACGTTTCATATACTGAAATGCTAGTCTGATAACTCTAACCTTCTGTACTGACATACTTACATTTTAAATCCCTTGAAAAGTAGCTACTAATATTCTTCACCTTACACATATGTATGAATAAAACTGTTTTTCAAACTTCTGCAACTGGTGGTTATTTTATGTTTCAACAGCTTGTGACCATGGGTAGATAGCGTCACAAGTGGCAGAGCAGAGGTAGCCGCTACCAACTGTAAATACCTGCTATTTAAAGGACATTAAAGGGACATGAAACCAAAAAAAATTATTTCATGATTCAGATAGGAGAATACAATTTTAAACAACTTTCTAATTTACTTCTATCATTTAATTTGTTTCCTTCTCTTGTTATCCTTTGATGAAAGGTTTATCTAGGCAAGCTCAGAAGCAGCAGAGAACCTAGGTTCTAGCTGTTGATTGGTGGCTGCATATATATATTGATTGTGATTGGCTCACCCATGAGTTCAGCTAGAAACCATTAGTGCATTGCTGGTCCTTCAACAAATGATACCAATAGAATGAAACAAATTAGATAATAGAAGTAAATTAGAAGTTGTTTAAAATTGTATTCTCTATCTGGATAATGAAAGAAAAAATTTGGGGTTTCATGTCCCTTTAAACACAAATAGAATGCTAGATAGAATGATGCATCAAAGAAAAGATTAGTCTGAGAATAACATGTAGATGTATTTGTTAAAGTTTCATTAGCTGATTAAATATTGACAAAATAAGTGTAAAGTTTTTAGTGTCTATAAAACAATGGGAGCTGCCATGTTGTAACTTAGGTTACCTTCACTGCTGTGGCCAATAAGAGACAGTTATAATAGGTCACAATAGTGTGCAGCCAATGGGGCTGTTTGGAATATAACAGTGTTCTGCACTATCCTTTTCTATCAAGAACTGAATAGCTCCCAATTTCAGAATGGAAGTACAGGAAAAGGGGACAAAATAAATAATGAAAGTATATTGCATACTTTTTTTAATATACAATTTATCATTTTTATATAACCATCACAAGGTGCTTAACCCCTTCAATGTGCATAAAGAGGCATTCTCGTCATGCACATCACTACCTGTAGGAGCATAACAAACTACTTCTCCATCACTACAGGCCAGGGGATTGTGGTGGCCTAGTGGGCGGCACTCCCAGGCTTCATGGAGTGCCAGTTGTGATGATCTTTATAAATGTATTAGCAAACAGCAAGGAGAGAGAACAAGAATACAGACTTTATTCACGCAGCATCCATCTTAACAATAACTGCCCGCCCCCTCCAATCACATGGACTAAAATGTAAACTGTTTGTAAGTGCACAGAGTGAACTAAGCATAACTACTGAACTTAAACTATAACAAAAAGCATACACATCATTACATCTTCCCCTTCAAATATGAAACACTTAATATGAGACAAAGTCTTCCATATTTTTGGTTTAATAGCTCGACCATAACGAGAGAAAGTAATTGCTGGGCTCACTAGCAGTACAATCAGTGTCAGGTTGAGAGTCATTCCCAGCATTATCGGCAAGCTGATACACTTATGTTGTCCTCAAATTCCTCAGTATGACTTTACATCCATGTTAGGAATTCTGTGCATTCATTGCTTGCTCTTTATTGTCATTGCTGCTTGGTTCCCCGAGTAAAGTATCAGCTGCAGTGTCTGGTCGAGATATGACGCCTGTTGCGTCTCAGTTTCTGTCCACACATTGGTTTGATTATATATGACCTTGGTGAATTAGCTTCACTGACAATTCGAGCAGGTTCCCAATGTATCCCCAGTGACTCTGTGTCTCACAGCTTGCCAGCCCTGATGGACCAAGTAACTTGGTAGATTTGTCAAATACAGCTTTTGCTTTTTCATGTTTATGGTTCCTCTGACCTGTTACCTGATCCTGTGGGATAGTCTGAGCTGCAATTTCTGTGGTGCAATAGGCACTGTGGTCCTCAGTGCTCTACCCATGAGCAGCTGTGCAGGTGAACATAAACCCTCCATGGGTGTTGCACGATAGTTTAACAGGCCTAGGTACACATCCTGCCCTGATGATTGTGCTTTTCGGATAATGGATTTGGCTATGCCAACATACTTCTCAGCTAAACCATTGACCTGTGAGTGATACGGACTTACTGGTTTGTGCCTTACTCCCCATTCACGCAGAAAGCACTGGAATTCAGCACTTGAGAATTGCGGGCCATTATCAGACACAAGTTCTTCACACACTCCATGTCTCGAGAGTATTGTTTTGAAAGCCCATATGATTGCTGATGCTTTTAGATTTCTCAGCTGTACTAACTCAAAGAATTTGCTGTAGTAATCTACTATTTCAGGTAGTGGTTGTCCTCAAAATGAAAAATATATGTGGCCAGTCTCTGCCATGCCCGTGAAGGAGTGTTCCATGGTGTGAGAGGTTCTTTTGCATTGTTTTTTTGAAATGTCTGGCAGGTTTCACATGTCTTCACAAGTGTCTCAATATCAAGGTCCAAATTAGGCCAGTAAACCACATCCCATGCTCTGCGCTTACAAAGAGTAATGCCCAAATGTCTCTGGTGAATTTGCTTCAATATTTCTGCCTGCTGTGATTTAGGAATAACAATACGGTCACCCATGAATATGATATCCGTATGAAAGGATAGTTCATTTCTCACAGGCCAGAATCCCTGCAACTCAGGAGAAAGCTTCTTTCGTTTTTCTGGCCAGCCATTGCACATGACACGAATTAGTTTTTCTAGTACTTTATCTTGTTTGGTATCTTGTCTAATTTTTTCCAGCCGTACATCAGCTATTGGAATATTTACTAGTACTGTATGTACCTGTTCTTCCAATTCAGATTCATCCCGTGCTTCATGTCCTTCTGGAAAGACCCTAGACAGCGTATCTGCCATCGGAATTTCCTTTCCTGGTTTATATTTCACTGTGAGATCATACTGTTGTAGTTTCATAACCATCCTCTGCAGGCGTGGAGGTATAGCAGATAGTGGTTTTTGCATGATGTACTCCAATGGTTTGTGATCAGTTTCCACAACCACTGGGCGACCATAGATATATTGGTGAAATTTCTCACATCCATTTACAATGGCCAATATCTCCTTCTCAATTTGAGCATAATTGGCTTGTGTTGTTGTCAGAGCTCGTGAAGCATATGCAACAGGATGTCCTTGTTGCATTAGCACAGCACCTAACCCAAACTGGGATGCATCCACTTGAAGCACAGTGTCGCAGTTTACGTCAAAATATTTCAGTATTGGCCCCGGATGTTTAGTGATCAGTTTTTTTACTTTCTCAAATGTCTTTTCCATGTTTGCGTCCCAAGACCAAATAGCATCCCTTTGTAGCAATGCACGTAGTGGGGCTGTCAGCTGAGCGAGGCCCTGAGAAAACTTGGATAGATAATTAAAAATGCCTAATGATGTCTCTAGTTCCTTCCTGGAGGATGGGGCCTTCATGCTAATAACTGCTTTTATCTTCTTTGGATCAGGCTTTAAACCCTCTTTGGTTAGAAGGTGTCCAAAATATGTAACCTCTTCTACCCCAATTTGCATTTTGTTTGGATTGAGTTTAAGATTTTTCTCCCGACACCGCTTGAGTAAGGCAATAAGGTTTTCGTCATGTTCTGTACGATCCTTTCCATAAACCAGCAAATCATCAATTATTACTTCAACACCATGTAGACCAGCAATCAACTCATGTGATTTCTTTTGAAATATCTCCTGAGCAGAAGCAATGCCGAAAGGTACCCTTGTGAAACGCCATTGTCCAAAGGGGGAGTTGAAAGTGGTCAGGTGACTGCTGGGTTCATCAAGACGCAATTGCCAGTAACCAGATTGTGCATCTAGTACACTAAACACTGTTGCTCCTACTAGCTTGTGAGCTATATCATCTATGGTGGGGAGTTTGTAGTGTTCTCTCATTATTACTCTGTTCAAATCACGTGGGTCAATGCAAATACGAATTGCGCCTGTGTTTTTCTTCTCTACCACAACCATAGAACTGACCCATTCTGATGGTTCTGTGACCTTTTTTACTACCCCCAACTTCTCCATCATAGTTAGTTCTTGTTTGACTTTAGCCTCAAGGGATAGAGGTATTTTCCTTGGGGCATGAATGACAGGCTGTGCACCCTCTTTTATACGTATGCGGCTAATCTCTGGGAGGCACCCTAGGCCTTTGAATAGATCACTGTACTCATGCTTAATGTTGTCCTTTGACAGTTCGCTGCACCCACCATCCAAAGCCATAATGATCTTTACAAGTCCAATATCTTTACTTGTTTTTAGACCTAATACTGCTGGGGCTTTTGTTTCTATCACAAACAATTGTAAGACCTTTTCAGATCCCTTGTAAAAACATTTTGCATGGCAGCGACCCATCATTTTCAGCTTTTCACCACCATATCCCAACAGTTTTGGTAGGTCTTGAGTCTCTAAGGGGAATTCATTTCTAAGGAGTTCCAGGTATGTGTGGCTTGGCACACAGTTTACTTGTGCCCCTGTATCTATTTTGAATGTGACTGGAGTTTTGTGAGCCCCTATCTGTAGGGTTACATTTGCTTCATCTGCAGACTTGTGTGATTTCTGTACTGCTGCAAGATATATTGGGGTGCAATCTGAGTCTGACCCTGCATTGTCATCATTGTCCTCTATGGTGTGTACAGCCTGTGTTTGTGTCCTTGCAATATGGGAAAACAGTTTACACACCCTGGTAAAATGTCCTCTTTTCTTGCATTTATTACATATCTGCCACCTTGCAGGACAGGCAGCATTTTTGTTGTGCATGTTTCCACAGTAGCCACAGGTTGCTTGTGTGTTACTTGTCCCAGTGTCCCACTTGCCTTTTATCCCCTTGTGTCTTCTTTCTTGCAAGTATCTGCTGCTTTGATTTTCTATAGCACTGATCTGGTGTTGTGTTCCTTCCAGTACCTGCATGTCCTTTCTTGACATTTCATATGCTCTAGCAATCCTGATGGCTTTCTCAAGATTTAAATCTTCTTCCTGCAGCAGCTTTTCCTGAACTTCTTTAAACTTACTGCCCATCAGAATACGGTCTTTTATCATATCACCTTCATCATAAAAAGCACAGTCTTTGGCAAGCAAGCGCAGCTGTGTCACTCATTCATCCACAGATTCACCTCCACACTGATTCCTCTCGTAAAACAGTTTCCTTTGCACTGTGATGTTTTTCCTTGGATTGCAGTATGCTTCAAACTTTGCAAACAATACCTCTGTTTTTTTTTTGTCATCTGCAGTGATATCCCTGCTTGCCTGCCAGGCTCTGCATACATCACGTCCCTTTTGTCCTACACATATCAAAAAGTGTGCTGCCTTCTGTTGCTCAGTCCATCTGTCTGCATCTCGGCCTGCAAACACAAGTTCAATCAGCTCCCTCCACTTTGACCAATTATCAGAAATGTTCCCTGACTCTATATCCAGAGAAGGAATGTTCTTTGTGTTGCTGTTTGCTGCCATGTCACTTTTCACCCCACTTCTGGTACCATGTGATGATCTTTATAATGTATTAGCAAACAGCAAGGAGAGAGAACAAGAATACAGACTTTATTAAGCAGCATCCATCTTAACAATAACTGCCCGCCCCCTCCAATCACATGACTAAAATGTTAACTGTTTGTAGTGCACAGAGTGAACTAAGCATAACTACTGAACTTAAACTATAACATAAAGCATACACATCATTACACCAGTGACATCACCACGTGGTGACATCACATAAGGGGGCAGAACCAGGGAGCTCACTTTAGCTGCAAGGGAGCTGGATGGGGGGAGGTTCTTCAAACCCAAGGATCTTAGCTCCCATAGCAGTTACAAACCTCCAAGACTCCTCATTTGAAGAAAAAAAAAAAACCCTGCTCTTTCAAGTGCTGGTGGTCTTGCAGCAATAGCACACAAATGTGGTGTGTGTAGAGACCCCTAATAAAGTTTATTTTCTAGTAGACAAGTCCCTCTCTCATAAAAAGTCCCTCTCTCATAAAAAGATATTCATTTTTTCTGTATAGTCAGGTGATTACTGTGGTAACAGTATAGTCAGGTGATTACTGCCACCCGTCCCTTAAAATACAGAACACTTATAAGTTACACATGCTGCAGGGTTTGCAGGGAGGAATATGAATAGTGCTGTCCAGAAACACAATACATGTTCCTCCCTGCAGACCCTGCAGCATGTGTATCTCATAAGTGTCCAGGAAAACATGGCTGAGGTGGCAACCCTAGTGGTAACAGTATAGTCAGGTGATCACTGTAGTAACACTATAGTCAGGTGATCACTGTGGTAACAGTATAGTCAGGTGATCACTTTAGTAACACTATAGTCAGGTGATCACTGTGGTAACAGTATAGTCAGGTGATCACTGTAGTAACACTATAGTCAGGTGATCACTGTGGTAACAGTATAGTCAGGTGATCACTGTAGTAAAACTATAGTCAGGTGATCACTGTGAAAGAAAAATTTTGACTTTCATGTCCATTTAAGAGGAAGTGTGTGCAAGTGAGTCCTGAGGGAAAAAAGTTTGTTTATTTAGCACATGAACATCCATTTTAAAAAAAGAAAATATATACAGTATATACATTTTAACAAATGCTCTTTTAGAAGGAAAAGAGAACATTTTTAAAACCATGTCCCTTTAAGTATGACCTTTGTAATTTCTCACTGTAAAGAACAGGATCCTGCAAGTAAACCCTGTTCTTTAGAGTGAAAAAATAACGTTTGGTGCTTAATAGTTTATATGGTAGAAATCCCACAATTATTCAAAAACACAATTTACAGACCACTATAGGCTAGATTACGTGAGGAGAAGTAGTTTGCGCTGGGGCTCACACGATAACTCCGCTAGACTTTGGCTTTTTGCGTGCATTGGGTAGTGCCTGTATTACAAGTTGAAAGTAAATAGTTTTCGCACGAGCGCCAACCCGATGGTGCGCAAGAAAGCAGGAAGTCCGAATATCGCAACCGCGTTAACGTATTCCCCCATAGTCTTCAATGGAGCATGAAAAGTGGGGGAAGAAAAACTAACACCCTTAGTCGCGCACAAACCCCGATCACATTATCAAGTGCGCTAACCAGACATGAAAATTATTTCACATTCCAATATCCTGCAGTATAGCAGAACATTCAACAGACTAAATTGGAGCGCACTAGAAAATAAATAAAAAGTAACAAATATACCAGTGTAATAATATAACAAATATGGCAAGTAGAAATATCCAGTAATGCAATATATGTGATATATAAAAATGCAATAAAAAACTAAATATCACAACTATATAGACTTACAATAACTTCATATACAGGTATACCCCGCTCGATACAGGCGGGTTAGGGACCGGAGCCCGCTGTCTTAAAGTGAAAACCGCCTTTAAAGTGAAACAAGGCAGTTTTTAGCTTTCTTTTCACTTGCCTGTGTGTTTAAAAACGTGGAAAACATGTTTGAACTAACATATATAGGGGTGCAATAGGGCTAAGTTTCGTTTACACTAGCACAGCACAGAATTTCAATAAATAATGTACCCTGTAAATCAGTGACAATTACTGTAGTAAAATTTGCCAGGACTATAGCACTGAGACACAGATTGCACTGTAAAGCTGTAAACCAGAGTGAACTGCGCATAACAAAATAGTGCCAGTCACTTTTCTCGCAAACTCACAATGATTACAGCACTATTTCATAATGCTTGGAGGATGAACTTCAGCTCCACAAAAGCGCTGTATTAGCGAATCGCTGTAAGTGAAGCGCTGTAACGTGGAGGTATACCTGTATAAAAAACAGTCTTACCATATACTGTCCCTTATAAATATAAGGAGGGTGGGTAGGGCAAAGTTCATATATAAAAAAGATAAAGTTATTTCAGAACAAAGGGCTCTATTACATATGCAGCGTCGCCCGCAAATTCCTCTGCCGCCGGATTTTACGTGATTTGGTATTACATATACAGCGTAGCATACAAGTTACGCACGTATATTTCACCCTTCGGACGTAATTTTTATCCCCATAAGACTAACATAGAACACCCGTGCAATTTGGTATCCAATATACAGCGTAAGGACTTACGCGGCGCAGAATTCAGGAAATCTACTCCATTCTCATCTCGCCACATATTGCAGGCGCAGCAACCCTTGCACTGACTAAAAAAGCAACGCAACTCCCTGGAAGCCTTAACAAACACAACATTTAAGCAGCAACTCAGGGTTAAGAGGACAGTATACTATGATATTTTTTTTAAGGTTTATTTGTGTATTTGAAATTGCTGATTTTGTTGTTTGAAGCCACAACATAATCAAATGGATTGAGCTTGTAGGTAGAATGAGATCTCATCACTTTATTACATTGTGCACATATACTTGCTTAAAGGGACATGAAACCCACATTTTTTCTTTCATGATTTAGAAAGAGAATGCAATTTAAAACATCTTTCTAATTTACTTCTACTATCTCTTTTGTTTTATTCTCTTTATATTCTTTGCTAAAAAGCATATCTAGATATGCTCAGTAGCTGCTTATTCGTTGCTGCACATAGAAGCCTCGTGTGATTGGCTCACCCATGTGCATTGCTTTTTCTTCAACTAAGGATATCTAAAAAATGAAGCAAAATAAATAATAGAAGTAAATTGTAATGTTGCTTAAATTTGTATGTTCTATCTGAATCATGAAAGAAAGATTTTGGGTTTAGTGGCCCTTTAATTACTTTATATTTGTTCGCAAAACAATCAACAATACTTGGAGGAGAGAGCAATGGGAAATCATAATTGTATTGCCTTCATCTCTTTAGAACCCACTGGAGTGTAATTTATTCTAATGCTAAACACAGCTTGGCATTGATGTCAAAATATATAAAGGGACAGTCAAGTCTAAAGAAAACCTTCTTGTTTCAAATAGGGCATGTTATTTCAAACTACTTTCAGATTAATTCTAACACTTGCTTGTTCTCTTGGTATTCTTAGTTGTGTCAGTATACTGCTGGGTTATAACACAATAATTTAATAGTTATTCTTTAAAATAAACCCCCAATAAAATGCATATACCAGCGACAATAAAAAATTAATATACATTTCCTAAATTATTTTTATTAGTTTAATATTTATAAACACATTGAAATATATTTGGTAGAAGAACAGAATATGAGTCAAACTATCAGTGTTTAAATTATTATAATATGTTATACTCTTTACAAAGCAAACCAAATTGTAACTTATAACTAACCTTATTCACAATTGAATGCATTAAAATATCACACTGAGAACCAAGATATAAACCACTAACATTCAGACTGGGTACAATTTTTAAACAGTGCTTAGTTGAACAATAGGGACAATATACACTCTAATTGAAACACCAGACGTTATATATATATATCTATATGTAAACAGTCAGTTTAAATGCCATTTCTCTAAGCATGAAATAAATTCTAGTTACTTACAATTAAAAACCAGTTCCAAGTTTAAAAAAAAAAATACACAGGCTATGAAATACTAGTTGGAAAATAACATCTGATGCTCTTTAAATTTATTAGCTACAGCAACAATGAATGTTGTTTTAAAATTACCTATATTTAGCAACCTCTTAATACCTTTACCCAAAATGACCAAAATCGATAATTCAGTTTCCAATATTTCTCAACTAGGTCCAATTTCACCTCAGAATACCAAAAATTGAATTTTGCAATGTGGAGAGAGTAAGGGTAGCTATTTGCTTAGGGTAACTGTATTTCAAACGCAGCCATTCAGTCACAAGTTTTCCAGCCAAAGTTAAGCAAGAGTTACCCCTTTCTCTCTCTATGCTTGGGGGTTAAACATGTGATATAACCCCACCCCTTTTTGTTTAAGTACCATAATTGGTGAATTGGTTTGCCCTTCGGATCTTGTCCCTGTCTCATTGGTCACCTGGGAAGCATCTCTCTGATTGGCCCTAGCAATGCATGGTTACTATGGAAACGCAATCTTTTAACAGTCAAATCTTTTTGGCTGTAATATTGGATTTGGCCATCGGAGCAGCAGACAGAAAATTTCATTTTTCCTTAACATTCATTTTTGTTATATTTTAAATATCTCCCTATATAATGATTATTTAACCTTCTATAATTATATTACATTAATAAATTGTATCTTGTTAGCATATATATTTCATTTAGTATAATTTGATATCAAACATCATATTTTTATAGTCATATCACATCAAAGCAATTTATACTGCTAATTATTAGCTTAAAATCCATTTAAAAATAGCATTTGGTTATTGCCCTTTATTCATATAAAACCACAGCATATCTCATATTCAGCTACACCTCCATTGGGACAACCACACGTGTACTCACATATTTCCATGTGCTATTTGCTTAGCGAGTCTTCCTCCTGTAATTTTTCACTAGATTTCCGGAAACAGAGAGAAAAATGTGGTTTATCTTTAATGTCAATGGGTCAGTATTTGTATATATCAATGTATTTATTTTTCACACAGCGAATATTTATTTAATATATTATGTGTAAAAAAGTGTGTGTTAATATATTATGTCCCAGATGAATATATACTGTATATACATATAGTGTTACCTGAGGTATTTTTGAAAGTTATAGACAAATCAGTTATATGACCTTTTTAAGTATATATTCCTGCTATTTAAAATCTAATGTCCATGTCTGGGAAGTTTGATGTTTCTATGTGTATTTAGTTTTAGCAGGGGGTAATTAGCACATTAGGTGACACATAGTCATTTCTTCAGCTAAAGTCTGCTTTTGCGAATTTCATTAGGCTTCAAAGCAAGAAATCCAGCCATTTCTCAGACATTGTGACTGTGTATCACTATATGGGGTAGTGTTTGCACTTCCAGCTAGGGAGCAAATGCTGTCTTTTGAAGTTTTTTTGGGACATCTTATCTGCATGAGCTTTGAGATGTGTATTCAGATTACATGAGTTTCAGTTCAATTCCTGAAATCAGAATTGTAACCTATAATAGATATATGATAAGGAATATGGCTTCACATATAAACAAATTCTTTGTCTTATTCTATACACATATGTTAGTATAATAACTGAATATATATATATATAATAATATTATAATAATATATATTATATATATATATATATAAAGTTCCTATAGGAAGAGCACAATCTCACAATACAAGTACTGCCACGGTGCTCTGCTGCATATCATCCAGACAATCCAAAAAATGCAGGCACTCATTTGGTCTTAATAAAAAATCCAAATTTTATTGAGTCGTTTAAAAATGAAGACTTAACGTTCATTCAATGACGTCCTTGCCGTAATGTGGAAGACACGAGGCGCGTGTGTGGCGGGTAAAAATGAACTTCAGATGATCTTTAAAAGGGGGGTATGTTTTTAATGTATGTGTTAGATGATTTTAAGTTGTGTGTGTACTTTTTTGGACATGTAATGACATTTGACAAAGGCACAATGCTGTGTCGTAAACGTTATGTCTTCATTTTAAACGGACTCAATAAATTTGGATTTTTATAAAGACCAATGAGTGCTGCATTTTTTGGATGGTGCTGATATATATATATATAATATATATATATATATGTTATTCACCTGTACCCCTGACCATAATCCCCCTTCCAATTCAAATAGATGTAGGACACATGTATTTGAATTGCCTTAAGTCAGTGGTACTTGGTGGTGTTTATTGACGGGTATCCATCATAGACAGTCTCCTATGCAGAGAGTCTGTTATTTTAAGGCTCTTGTGCTCATTAGTTAGGCATCTTTAAACTACAATATGTCTTTAGTGGCACTTTGGGGATATGACTTCATTGTCCCTCTATGACTTGTAGTCATAGATAAACTTTATCATTTATTACATATTCCTTTTGGACATTTTGAGATCATAAGAGGTTTTTAGTGGCAGTTGCAGCTTTTTCTAAGTTCCTCCTTTTGAACAAATGCAAAGGCATATTGCAGGTGCTTTCTTAGGTTCTCCACATATTGATGTGTATTGGCAGCTGGTTTATCAAGGTTTTGGTCAGATGTACGGGTACAGTAGATGTTGAGGGGTAGAACCATTCTTCTACCAGTCATCAGTTAATAAAAGGTGACATCTTGGAAGAATTTCTTAGCGTTGACTCTCAATGCCATTAGGACCAGAGGTAATTTTAAATCCAGTCTTTACCCCGTTTCACTCACAAACTTTTGAGGATTTTCACAATGGATTGGTTGTAACACTCTACACCACCACTTGAGGCAGCTCTATATGCAATATGGAGCTTTCTTTTGACCCTAGTATTTTCCACATTTTGGTCATCACTTCGCTAGTGAAGTGGGTTCCCCGATCTGATTCGATTCTTTGGGGCAAACCAAATCTGGAAAACACGTGGGTGGATGAGCGAAGCTCAGCACTATGTTAGGGGTGCACTGATGCACTCTACCCATTTAGTGAACAGGCATGTCACTCTTAACATGTATTTGTTACCTCTTGATGACCTTGTACTGGACCAATAAAATCAATTTGTATATCTGACCAGTCGGCATTTTCCATCCCCCGTTTTCTGCAATGGCGCTCTATGCATTGGGCGCAGTGGGGTTGGAAGCTGTGGACAGATTAGACAACCTTGACAGTAAGTTTGAACATCTTTCAACAAGTGTGGGCCCAAAAGGCATAATCACGCAATATTTCATATGTAGTGAGTTTGGCACCACATGACACAGGAGTTGGAGCATCATGGGCATGTTTGTAGCATTAGACCTCTGAACTTGGTGGGTACTACCATTGGCTGGATGCCAAGTTTTGGAGGTTTCTAATTAACAAACCATCCTGTAACTTGAATTGTGACCTGGACTTCATTAAGATTCTAAGATCTTCTTTGCCAATACAATAATCTTTTGAGATGGGGTTGCTTTTAGGATCTTCTATGTGTTTATTTTTGACTACTGATCAGGTCCCTCACTAGGAGAATCCTGACTCCATTGTACCAGGTTAGGCTCACTCTGTTGCTTAGCCTGGTTTCTGGTAATGGCTTCTACCTTGAATTGCACCATTAATTGTCAATATTAAGGAGTTTCTCCAGTTATGGCTCCTTGTTTGGCTAATGAATCCGCCAGGTCATTGCCTTCTTGTATCAGGATCCTAGTATTCTGGAGAATGACCCTTGGGTCTTTTTTCCAGTGTATGGCTAAATCATTGGATATCCACCAGATTATCAATGTTGCAGAACAACTTGCCATGCTTGACTGTTTGTTATTGCTTTTTCTGCATGCCATTTCTTTTCAAGTTGACAGGTATTCAACAAAACTGTCACGCACATAATTTTGAGTCAGGTAATGATTACAAATTAATGAATACCATGTTCAATAGCCATTTCAATTGTTTTTAGAACAACAGTGAGTTCTGCAACTTGACTGGATCTTGGTCCAATGTTGAAACCTACAGAAATATTTGGGAATCCATTTGCCCAAGATATACCAATGCCAGCGGACTAGTCTGCGCTCATTATCAATAGTGGCATGGTAAGAACAATCATCACATATACCCAAGGTAATGTTTGACAATGGTCCTCATTGTACATTTTATATGGGGAAAGCAATTTGTTCCTCCAGGAATCATCTTCTGATAATTCTTCCCCCAGGATCCTTAGCAGTACAGTCGTGGAGCTCAGCAAGCCCCTGTGTGACTGGAATTCTTTTTTATTTTGCTTGTAGCGAATTTCTAAGGGGCCAGCCTTGTAAGGAAAGGAGTCCACGCTGTTATGCGGCTATTAGACAATTTCCCATCTCTTATTCTCTCACATTGCAAATATAGCAAAGACTGGTGGGCCGTTTTAATACAATAATTTTCCTGTATATAGCTGCAGAAATTTTGTAGAGCCCATACAGTAGATAAGAGGGCTTTCTTTCATGTAATTAGCAAGAGTCCCATGAGCTAGTGACGGTATGGGATTATACATTCCTACCAGGAGGGGCAAAGTTTCCTCCCCAAACCTCAAATGCCTATAAATACAATAAATTTACAAACTTTGCCTCCCATGAGGTGGTGGAAAGTAAGTTTGTGCTAGATTCTACGTTGATATGCGCTTCGCAGCAGGCTGGAGCCCGGTTTTCCTCTCAGAGTGCAGTGAATGTCAGAGGGATGAGAAGAGAGCCTAGTTTTGAATTCAATGGTCTTCGCTCTAGGGGATCTATTTCATAGGTTCTCTGTTATCGGTCGTTAGAGATTCATCTCTTACCTCCCTTTCAGATCGGACGATATACTCTTAGTATACCATTAACCTCTACTGATTCCTCGTTTCAGTACTGGTTTGGCTGTCTACTATATGTAGAGATGAGTGTCCTTAGGTAAGTAAGTCATATTTATTTATTTTTTTTAAACTTTATTTATGTAAATGCTGGATCCGCAGCAACATGAAAACACACATAGTATGCATAAAGTTATCCTTATACATATAAAGGTTGAGAGAGAGATAGCATACTTCTCGCACCATTTGGGTAAAACGAGCGATGCCAATCTAGGATAAATTTCCATATCGCTACAGAGACCAGCCTCATTTTCCATTTTTTCTCAACAAAAACAAAAACATTAACAAACACCAACTTAGCACTCAATCTGAGTGAAGAGTCACTCCACTAGAACTTCCACTCCGGGGAAGGGAGAAAAAAAGGGGGGGGGAAGGGGGAGGGGGGGGGGGAAACCTGCACCCCGGCACACAAGAGAGGAAAGCGTGGCCCCAATGATTTGGCGATTCTAAATTGGGCCATAGTTTCACAGATTTTGAGTTAAAGTTACAGTAATGGGAGGCCCAGGGGGGGGACACCATCTACCATAGAGATTTTCCTCCAACATGAACAGAGAATTACGGAAGGGATAATGTATTCTGTGCCTTACTTGTGGGGATATGTGGAGAGATAGGGGTTCCCATTTGTGGATAAAGGCCTTAATCTTTTTTCCAAGTCTCCCTGCACATCTGATTGTTCTACAAGTACTTGGTTGTGTATTGCATGTAATAGCTCCCCAAAGGGAGGGGCAGGTTTTTAGACACCAGAATTGCAAGATTAGTCTCCTGGCAAGGAGTATAATAGCGTGGAGAAATTGTTTGTGCCTCGGTGTAAACCTCAAAATCATGGAGAAATATAATATGAAGATGCCGTCAAAACCACCCTCTCTCCCAGGACCTTGTGTAGCCCAAAAGCTAAGCCTCCCCACAGTCCAACAAGCCTTGGGGCAATCCCAAATGAGATGGCATAATGTCAGGAGACACAGGGGAACACTTGTGCAACTATCAACTGCTTGCGGGTATAATTTTAGCTCTAAGCCTGGGAGAATGTAAGCCTGGTGCAGCAGTTTTACACTGCGCTTCTCGGAATACGCAGAGAGAGTGGCCCCGTGTACTTGTAGAAAAACTGTCAACTAAGTCTGGCATAGTGATGGATATGTCCTGTGCGCTGCCACTTTGTTGTTGTAGTGCCTGTATGATCGGTTTGCTCCAGGGGTGTGTCACTAGTTTCACTGTATATGCTGGGTGATGGAGTGTGAGCCTCGCTGCGTAATGCGGAACAGCCTATCTACACTGGAGTTGGCGTCCGTGAGTTGTTTAGCGGTCAACTAGGGGCTTTAACGTAGTGTCTGCATTGAAAATAAGCGAACCTGGTATCGGGTGGGATGTTGTAAGTTTCCCTAAGAGTCTGGAATGAAAGTATCTGAAGTGTATTAGGGGTAAGTAGTTGAGCAATAGTAGTTAGTCCCAGAGCTCCCCAGACCCGGAAGGCCCGTGTAGTGTATCCCGGAATGAACTTAGGGTTCCCTTGGATGGGGCAAATGCCTAGTGGCTTCGTGATCAATCTTCCAGAAGCGGCACAGCTTGCGCCACGCTCTAAGCGGGTCGCGAAACAATATACTTTGCGAAACATGGGGGGGGGGGGAGGACAGCCTAGCATGCGGCAAATAAGCCACATTCAGAGGTGCGACCATGTCTAACTCTACTGCAGGGCTGAAATAGTCAGATCGTGTAAGCCACCCCAAGGTCAACTTGGCCAATGTTGCCCAGTTGTACCACTGGATGTTCGGGAACTTAAGGCCTCCCGCACTCACTGGCATAGACAATTTTGTTTTGCTGATCCTATGTTTCTTCTGGTTCCATATAAATGAAGTAAATGTGGTCAAAATGGTTTGTATGTCTTTGTTATAAAGAAGTAGGGGAAGCATCTGTCAAGGATATAAGATTTTTGGGAGAATAATCATTTTGAGCAGATGGATTCTGCCATGTATGGATAAAGGAAGTCCCCGCCAGCCTCTAATGTGATCTTGTATATTAGCTATAACCCTGGGAATGTTAAGGTGGTAAAGGCGTGTGGGGTCAATATGCACACTGGATGCCCAAATATTTAAAAGAGCCAGCTGTGATATGCAGATTTTGCCACCTTGTGTGGAGATTCTTGCTGTTTTTAAGCCAAGTCACTTCCGACTTGTCAACGTTTATTTTATAGCCAGTGGAAGCTACCAAAACCTTGAGAGAATCTCAAGCATTTTTGGGATTTTAGGGCAGGGTCCCTTTATATAGAGGAGCAGGTCGTCCGCGAAGAGAGGACAAAATGCAAAAGCTGTGTGTGGATCTGTAAGCCATACAATGTTGACGTATAATAACACGCTAATGGGTTCAATGGCCAGGTCAGAAGAGGAGCAGGGGGGACAGTGGAGCAGCCCTGCCTCGTCCCTCTTCCAAGCTTAAAAGAAGGGGACAAGTTGTTATTTATAATTAGTGGATGCCGTGAGGGGGGGAATCATATAATCGTTTTGTAAATTTCGAAAAAGTGACCCTTATTCAAATTTTAGCCAGCGCAAGGTATAGAGATGGTCCCACTCTCACTCTATCAAACGCTTTCTCAGCATCTACGGCAAGAAAGCAAGCATCTGGCAGTGGAGTATCTGTGGAAGATTTACGGGCTCGATGGTAGTGAATCAATTATTGCGAGCGTTTTCTCAAATTTAGTACCTGAAGAGCGATGTTTAACAAATCCCGTGTGGTCAGGGTGGACCAGGAAATTAAGGGACCTCTGCCAATCTATGGCCAGAATCTAGTTAGTAGGTTTATAGTCTCCATTCAATAAGGAGATCGGCCTGTAGAAGGAAGGAACGGTAGGGTCCCTCTATCCGGGCTTATGTATGACGCAGATATTCGCATCTGAGAATCTAGGGTCAGGGACAGAGGCCCCCGAAAGATATTCAGTGTAGAGGGCCACCAGTTGTGGGAGCTATTTCAGGGAGTAGAGGAATTTTGTAGTATTCCGCGGGCTGACCATCAGGTCCCGCCGCCTTACCAAGTTTAATGTGTTTGATAGTTTCTAATTACTTCACACGTTTGGATGGGCGTGTTTAAGGGAGACAGTTGGTCTTGGTGTCAAGTTGGGATGCCACTTCATTCCAAAAAGAACACTTATCAGGTTCAGATATCTCTTGCTTAGAATACAGGGTAGTATAAAAGGAGGACAAACTCCCGCATAATTGCAGGAGTGGTCTGTACAAAGCTCGCCCTTGACAGCTTAGCGCCGGGGATGTAAGATTTAGGCGTGGGCCACTTTAACCATTTGAGGCCATGGTTCTACCAGCCTTATTCCCATATCGTATAAAACCTCCTTGTCTATGTATCGCGTAGGCATTAATCTACCATTTGGATGTGTGTGTCCCTTTCCTGTTTAAGGTTGTAGATATCGCGTCGTAGTTTGGTGGTGTGGGGTGGGACAAGTAACTATTATGAAGCTGTTGTGAGGTTTGTCAACATCTGATCAGATAACTTTCTGCTTTAAGATTATATGTGCAGTATTTGCCGTAATTCTACCTCTCAGGACAGCCTTTGAGGCGTGCCAAAAGAGGTCCACATTGTCTCGGATGCTGTGCATTATCCCCACATAGTCTATCCAAAAGGAACGTAATTGCTGCCGAAAATCGGCGTTACTATATAGGAGAAGAGGGGAACCCGCCATGCTTTTTGAGAGCTATTGGGGGGGGGGTTAAGATCCAAGAGGTCAGATATAGGACATGATCAAAAATAGTGGACAGGGTAAATTTAGTAAGAGGGATATGTGGTTGTGAGGGCAAGGGGGCTGTCAAGAAAAAGTCGATCCTAGACATGGTATGATGTGACTTAGAGACACAAGTATAGTCTTTAACTGTCGGGTTGTGTAATCTCCACAGGTCAATCAGTCCCAATCCCACCCTGAATCTTTCGGCAAGTTTCACCTCAGCTTTTTGTCTGTGAGAGGAGGTACATACAAGAGGTCCAGCCGTAGATTCCACAAGTCTGTCAAGCGGTAGAAGTTGCGTCATATTAAAGTCTCCCCCCATGAGTATAGGGAGCTCACTCCTTTTTGTTAGACAGAGTTGTAAATGGTCCCAAAAATGGGGTGATAGAGTATTCGGACCATATACATTACAGAGTATGTATGATTTAGATGCAATGCTCATGTTGGTGATTATGAAGCGTCCCTTAGCGTCTAGGTGTGTGTCTTTAAAGGTGACCGAGAGTCCCTTTCTTATCAAAATAGCTACCCCTCTCTTTCTTCCCTCTGTGGGCGTACTAATCACCTGTCCCACCCATCTAGTTTTAAGCTTATCATGTTCTTCTTGAGTTAGGCGGGTCTCTTGCAGTAGAGCTATGTCAGCATGTATTGAATTTAAGAAATGTAGAATTTTACTTCGTTTGGCGGGAGATGTAATGCCCCCAACATTCCATGAGACTATATTACATCTCAATGCCATTGGATAGAGGAAGAGAGATGCATGGACCCTGGTCTATTGTGAGGTATATAGGGATAGGGAGGGGCAAGGAGAAAATTGGCAGTATATGCAATGTCGTGTGCCAGGGTGCAGTACTTACACAAACAGGGACAGGAAAGGATCCGAGCAGCAGCTTACACAACCACAAGAGTACCAGTTGATCATGGGGTCGGGGTTCCCCGGAGTGGAGGTAGAGTCTCTGGAGAGGACGAAGAAAGGAGTGCGTTAGAAGGTCACATAACAACATCATTAAGCCCTCCCCAGGACCATGATCCACTCCACTGGTGCTACTAGTCATACTGCCAACCAGGGAATGAGAAGTCAGTGCCAACCCCTCATGACTGCAGATGGGTAGAGCACCAGGGGAGTATCGGACGGACCTCTGCAAGATTACAATTAACAGCAATAATGACAATAAAAGAGAATGCAAACCCTGAGGTACCAAAGTGTCTATCTCAGATATACTGCAGTGTTGTTCATTATCAAATGATTGTGAAATGAATAAGAAATAGGGCAGAAGGGCCTGGATAAGCGACCCAAGGGCACAACAATCTTCAAGAGACGACAGAACTCTATCAGATAGATGGGGGACAAAGCTAAGGACTGTCCAATAATGCAGCCACCAGGGGCAAGGCCGCACAGGGATATGGATGGATACTCCTCCTAGGCTTAGGCTCAAGCATGAACAGAACTCCCAGGTAAATAAGAGGCCCAAGAGAGTTGATAGCAACAATAGCTGCCATATGGGTGTCTGCGGGAGAACACAGTCCATACAGGCCCGCCCAGGTGGGGTATATATCCTGGCAGGAGTTAACCGGGGATTGTCGTCAAGGGTAGGGCATAGCAGACCCCTGTCTAGTCTATGTGTAAATGCATATGGAATTGTGCACATGTTATGCCTAGAACCCTGTGTTGCAAAACTAGGAGTGGAGTGTGGAAACATAAAAACATTTAAAACAATAACAGCAATTTTAACATTAACATTCAAAAACATAGAACAACAGGTAGTACAGCCCCCAGCAAAGGGAACTCCAGCAGTAGATGATGAAAGCACAGTCCCTCTAGAGACTGCAGTCCCCTCCATCCAGCACAGGAGAACCAAAGTGGAAACAGTCTGGCTCAGCGCCATAGCTGTGGAGAACAGCCAGTAGAACAAAGTCCATCGGAACAGACTCCTTCCCACAGAGTCTGCCTCCAGGGGGTCGCCCAAGGCGACGGACCTCCTGCTCCTCCGTCCTTCCATGAGGAGGCAGAAGAAGAAAACAAAAAGGAGTGTAGAGGGCTGGACGCCCAAGGTCAGCGGACTTCATCTGGCATATCTTTGTCTAGGTATAATTGCAGTTCCTGAGGAGTGCTGAAGTATTTAGGCCCAGAAGATGTTTGCAACCGTAGCTTAGCAGGGTATAGAAGTGTAGCCTGTTTCCCCTCCTTGTGCGACCTGGAACACAGTGGGATGAAATCTCTCCACTGCTTAGACACCTCAGCAGAGAAGTCCTGAAAAATTAGCAGTTGCTTTCCTTCAAACTGTAGATTTCCAGCATGGGCTCGGTATGCTCTCAGCAAGGCAAGTTTTTCCTGATAATTTAGACACTTGAAGATCACCTGCCGTGGGCGAGAATTCAAAGTTTCCAGACCCCTATCCGGACCCAGCCGATGAGCCCGTTCTACATCAAGAGGCAGATGATCTGGATTAATTTTTAGGAGTTTAGGCAGAGTTAAGGCAGTAAATTCCAGCAGGTCTTTATTTTTTATTGTTTCCGGTACCCCCACCACCCGAAGGTTGTTTCTTCGACTTCGATTTTCGAGATCCTCCACCTTCTCCTGCAAAGCTCTGTTTTGTCGCTGAAGTTGTCTCACTGAGGCAGAGGTAGACGTTTGCATATCCTCCACATCAGATATGTGTTGTTCGGCATGAGTAAGCCTAGTGGAAAATTGGCGCACTTCGCTGGTGAGCGTGTCTACACCCGCTTGGAGGGTGTCCATTTTGGGTAAGAAAAAGGATTTTAATTCTTGAAGCAGGGTAGATGAATCTGCCGTGATGATATGTGAGGGTCTAGGGGAAGGCGGAGGATCTGGATGTTGATCTGTTGCTGGCTTCTTCTTTTCCGAGTGTTTGCTTCTGGAAGCCATTGTTTCTGCCGCCCTGCTGGTAGTAGGCGCAAAATAGTGATCAAGCTTCATGCAAACCTTGCTCTGGCCTTATTACAAGCTTATTGTTGCTCGCCTGCTGTAAGTGGAAATGTCCCCTAGATGGCACTGCAGGGCAATCAGACCCAAATTGGAAAGAGAATATCAGGCTGATGATGATAGAAAGCTTGTGGAGTGAGAAAGATAGATAAGTAGCTGTTTTCACAACTATTATTATTTTATTTTTTTTAGATAGAAATAGTCCATAAGGTCAAGTTATAAATGGTAAATACCAATCCCAAAAATCATAAACAGCATGTAGATTTAACAGTGCAGTTCATCAGATAAGCGCCAGCAGCAGTGGGATACACTAAGGCTCTCTCCACCCCACTCCTGTCCTGCAAATGTTACATGGAGCCAGCAGACCCAGCAAGGCAATGCAAAAGACGGTTCAATTCCTGTGGCTAGTTAGCCCCTCAGAGGAATATGTCCCCTCAAACTTTGTTAAGAGGCACAGGCAATATGGGTAGTTAAAAAGTCTCTGCAGTATTATCCACAGGTTATGGAAAGGGGATCAGTGTGGTAATCTCCCCACGTGGTAGTTAGCTCTGCTGATTTTACTTTTTCTCTCTATTATTTCTTTCTTTTGCCTTTTGTTTTGTTTTGGTAGAAAATCTAAGTGAGTTACACTGCCTGGGAATTTAAAAGCCAATTCAGGTGTTTCCCTGGGTGAGGCGTCTGCAGTTATGAAAATAGCGGTGGCAGTATAACCCTCCGTGTCTCCAAAGCTATGCCTGCGCTCCCCGCTTATCCCTACCTCAGGTACCACACTGCTGTTTGTGTCCGGTGTCTAAGGGGTACAGTCTAGGGCCTTGAGGCCTCTTACCATCACCTCCGATATTTTCAGCCCGACTGGCGTGGTTGCTGGGGAAGGCGCCGGGATCCAAGATGGCGCCTGTACTTTGCGCTCCGTTGCGCACTTCTGGGTTACCGGGGGCAAGCGCGTTGTTGTAGCCCTTCACGCTGCTTCGCCGGTTGAGGTAAATAACAAGGGGGTCCCAACAAGGCTTATAGGCGCGGGGTTGGGTCGGCAGCAGGCTATTTAGCTGTTTTTTGAGTGCCAGGGATGCGGAGCTCTTCTCCCCTGCTGCCATTCCGTTGCGCCGCCCACCGGAAGTCCGTAAGTCTTATTTTTTATGACACTCTAAGCTATGGTTGGGCACTTTATATGTAAAGTTCTAAATATATGTGTTTAAACTTATATTTGCCATGATTCAGGATAATCAGTATTCCTTATTTCAGACAGTCAGTTTCATTATTTGGGATAATGCATATGAAATATTTTTTTCTTACCTTAAAAGAATTTTTTCAATTGACTTTTTTTCCCTGTGGGCTGTTAGGCTCGCGGGGGCTGAAAATGCTTCAATTTATTGCGTCATTCTTGGCGCCGACTTTTTTTGCGCAAAAATTTTGTCATTACCGGCGCCCTAATTGACGCCGGAAGTTTGTGCATGATTGCGTCATTTTTGACGTTCAGACGTTTTTTTGCGCCAAAATTGTGGGCGTCGTTTTTTTCTGCGTCACAGGATGTGGCGTTATACTTGGCGCCAAAAAATATGAGCGTTGTACTTGGCGCCAATAATGTGGAATAATGTGAAACTGTCATTTAAGGAATTTGATAATTTTGCTTTATATGTTGTTTTTTCTATTACATATTGCAAGATGTCACAACATGACCCTGGATCAGAATCTACTTCTGGAAAGACGCTGCCTGATGCTGGTTCTACCAAAGTTAAGTGCATCTGTTGTAAACTTTTGGTAACTGTTCCTCCGGCTGTTATTTGTGATAACTGTCATGATAAACTTTCTAATGCAGATTGTGTTTCCATTAGTAATAATCCATTACCTGTTGTTGTTCCTTCAACATCTAATGTTCAGGATGTCCCTGTTAATGTAAAATAATTTGTTTCTAAATCTATTAGGAAGGCTCTGTCTGTTATTCCTCCTTCCAGTAAGCGTAAAAGGTCTTTTAAAACTTCTCATATTTCAGATGAATTTTTAAGTGACCGTCATCATTCTGACTTATCTGTTTCTGATGAGGATCTATCTGGTTCAGAAGATTCTGCCTCAGATATTGACACTGATAAATCTTCATATTTATTTAAGATGGAGTTTATTCGTTCTTTACTTAAAGAAGTGTTAATTGCATTAGATATGGAGGAGTCTAGTCCTCTTGATACTAAATCTACTAAACGTTTAAATTCGGTTTTCAAACCTCATGTAGTTATTCCTGAAGTTTTTCCAGTTCCTGATGCTATTTCAGAAGTAATTTCTAGAGAATGGAATAGTCTGGGTACTTCATTTACTTCTTCTCAAAGGTTTAGGAAATTGTACCCTGTGCCATCTGATAGATTAGAGTTTTGGGATAAAATCCCTAAAGTTGATGGGGCTATTTCTACTCTTGCTAAACGTACTACTATTCCTACGGCGGATAGTACTTCCTTTAAGGATCCTTTAGACAGGAAGCTTGAATCCTTTCTAAGGAGAGCTTATTTATGTTCAGGTAATCTTCTTAGACCTGCTATTTCTTTGGCGGATGTTGCTGCAGCTTCAACTTTCTGGTTGGAGGCTTTAGCGCAACAAGTGTCAGACCATAATGCTTATAGCATTGTTAAACTTCTTCAACATGCTAATAACTTTATTTGTGATGCCATTTTTGATATCATTAGAATTGATGTCAGATATATGTCTTTAGCTATCTTAGCTAGAAGAGCTTTATGGCTTAAATCTTGGAATGCAGATATGACTTCTAAGTCAACTTTACTTTCTCTTTCTATCCAAGGTAATAAATTATTTGGTTCACAGTTGGATTCTATTATTTCAACTGTTACTGGGGGGAAAGGAACCTTTTTGCCTCAGGACAAAAAATCTAAAGGTAAATACAGGGCTGCTAATCGTTTTCATTCCTTTCGTCAGAATAAAGAACAGAAGCCTGACCCTTCCCCTAAAGGAACGGTTTCCGTTTGGAAACCTTCTCCAGTCTGGAATAAATCCAAGCCTTTTAGAAAGTCAAAACCAGCTCCTAAATCCGCATGAAGGTGCGGCCCTCATTCCAGCACAGCTGGTAGCGGGCAGGTTACGATTTTTCAAAGATATTTGGATCAATTCGATTCACAGTCTTTGGATTCAGAACATTGTTTCTCAAGGATACAGAATAGGTTTCAAGATAAGACCTCCTGTGAGAAGATTTTTTCTCTCTCGCATTCCAGTAAACCCAGTGAAGGCTCAGGCATTTCTGAAATGTGTTTCAGATCTAGAGTTGGCTGGGGTAATTGTGCCAGTTCCAGTTCTGGAACGGGGTCTGGGGTTTTACTCAAATCTATTCATTGTACCAAAGAAGGAGAATTCCTTCAGACCAGTTCTGGATCTAAAAATATTGAATCGTTATGTGAGAATACCAACATTCAAAATGGTGACTATAAGGACTATTCTGCCTTTTGTTCAGCAAGGGCATTATATGTCCACAATAGATTTACAGGATGCATATCTTCATATTCCAATTCATCCAGATCACTATCAGTTTCTGAGATTCTCTTTTCTAGACAAGCATTACCAGTTTGTTGCCCTTCCGTTTGGCCTAGCAACAGCTCCAAGGATCTTTTCAAAGGTTCTCGGTGCCCTTCTCTCTGTAATCAGAGAACAGGGTATTGCGGTATTTCCTTATTTGGACAATATCTTGGTACTTGCTCAGTCTTTACATTCTGCAGAATCTCATACGAATCAACTTGTGTTGTTTCTTCAAAAACATGGTTGGAGGATCAATTTACCAAAGAGTTCTTTGATTCCTCAGACAAAGGTAACCTTTTTGGGCTTTCAAATAGATTCAGTGTCTATGACTTTGTCTTTAACAGAAAAGAGACGTCTGAAGTTGGTTTCAGCTTGTCGAACCCTTCAGTCTCAATCATTCCCTTCGGTAGCTTTTTGCATGGAAATTCTAGGTCTCATGACTGCTGCATCGGACGCGATCCCCTTTGCTCGTTTTCACATGAGACCTCTTCAGCTTTGTATGCTGAACCAGTGGTGCAGGGATTTTACAAGGATATCACAAATAATATCCTTAAATCCCAATGTTCGATCTTCTCTGACTTGATGGTTGGATCACCATCGTTTAATTCAAGGGGCCTCTTTTGTTCGTCCAACCTGGACTGTGATCTCAACAGATGCGAGTCTTTCAGGTTGGGGAGCTGTATGGGGATCTCTGACAGCGCAGGGGGTTTGGGAATCTCAGGAGGCGAGGTTACCAATCAACATTTTGGAACTCCGTGCGATTTTCAGAGCTCTCCAGTTCTGGCCTCTTCTGAAGAGAGAATCGTTTATTTGTTTTCAGATGGACAATGTCACAACTGTGGCGTATGTCAATCATCAAGGTGGGACTCACAGTCCTCAAGCTATGAAAGAAGTATCTCGGATACTTGTATGGGCGGAATCCAGCTCCTGTCTAATTTCTGCGGTTCACATCCCAGGTGTAGACAATTGGGAAGCGGATTATCTCAGTCGCCAGACGTTACATCCGGGCGAATGGTCTCTTCACCCAGAGGTATTTCTTCAGATTGTTCAGATCTGGGGACTTCCAGAAATAGATCTGATGGCCTCTCATCTAAACAAGAAACTTCCCAGGTATCTATCCAGATCCAGGGATCCTCAGGCGGAAGCAGTGGACGCGTTGTCGCTTCCTTGGAATTATCATCCTGCCTATATCTTTCCGCCTCTAGTTCTTCTTCCAAGAGTGATTTCCAAAATTCTAATGGAACGTTTGTTTGTTCTGCTGGTGGCTCCAGCATGGCCTCACAGGTTTTGGTATGCAGATCTCATTCGGATGGCCAGTTGCCAACCTTGGACACTTCCGTTAAGACCAGACCTTCTATCTCAAGGCCCATTTTTCCATCAGGATCTCAAATCATTAAATTTGAAGGTATGGAAATTGAACGCTTGATTCTTAGTCATAGGGGTTTCTCTGACTCAGTTATTAATACTATGTTAAAGGCTCATAAATCTGTGTCTAGGAAGATTTATTATCGAGTCTGGAAGACTTACATTTCTTGGTGTTCTTCTCATAAATTCTCTTGGCATTCTTTTAGAATTCCTAGAATTTTACAGTTCCTTCAGGATGGTTTGGATAAAGGTTTATCTGCAAGTTCTCTGAAAGGACAAATCTCTGCTCTTTCTGTTCTTTTTCACAGAAAGATTGCTAATCTTCCTGATATTCATTGTTTTGTACAGGCTTTGGTTCATATCAAGCCTGTTATTAAGTCAATCTCTCCTCCTTGGAGTCTTAATTTGGTTCTGAGGGCTTTACAGGCTCCTCCGTTTGAACCTATGCATTCTCTGGATATTAAATTACTTTCTTGGAAAGTTTTGTTCCTTTTGGCCATCTCTTCTGCTAGAAGAGTTTCTGAGTTATCTGCTCTTTCTTGTGAATCTCCTTTTCTGATTTTTCATCAGGATAAGGCGGTGTTGCGGACTTCATTTCAATTTTTACCTAAGGTTGTGAATTCTAACAACATTAGTAGAGAAATTGTTGTTCCTTCATTGTGTCCTGATCCTAAGAATTCAAAGGAGAGATCTTTACATTCTTTGGATGTAGTAAGAGCTTTGAAATATTATGTTGAAGCTACTAAAGATTTTAGAAAGACTTCTAGTCTATTTGTTATCTTTTCTGGTTCCAGGAAAGGTCAGAAAGCTTCTGCCATTTCTTTGGCGTCTTGGTTAAAGTCTTTGATTCATCATGCTTATGTGGAGTCGGGTAAGTCCCCGCCTCAAAGGATTACGGCTCATTCTACTAGGTCAGTTTCTACTTCCTGGCTTTTAAGAATGAAGCTTCCATTGATCAGATTTGCAAAGCAGCAACTTGGTCTTCTTTGCATACTTTTACTGAATTCTACCATTTTGATGTTTTCTCTTCTTCTGAAGCAGTATTTGGTAGAAAAGTACTTCAGGCAGCTGTTTCAGTTTGATTCTTCTGCTTATGATTTCAGTTTTTTTTTCATTATTTAGATTAAAACTTTTGATTTGGGTTGTGGATTATTTTTCAGCCGAATTTGGCTGTCTTTATTTTATCCCTCCCTCTCTATGGACTCTGCGTGAAGTTCCACATCTTGGGTATCTGCTATCCATACGTCACTAGCTCATGGACTCTTGCTAATTAACATGAAAGATAACATAATTTATGTAAGAACTTACCTGATAAATTCATTTCTTTCATATTAGCAAGAGTCCATGGAACCCACCCTTTTTTTGTGGTGGTTATGAATTTTTTTGTATAAGAGCACAATTATTCCAATTCCTTATTTTTGATGCTTTCGGCTCCTTTCTTATCACCCCACTTCTTGGCTATTCGTTAAACTGAATTGTGGGTGTGGTGAGGGGTGTATTTATAGGCATTTTGAGGTTTGGGAAACTTTGCCCCTCCTGGTAGGAATGTATATCCCATACGTCACTAGCTCATGGACACTTGCTAATATGAAAGAAATGAATTTATCAGGTAAGTTCTTACATAAATTATGTTTTTTCGCAATTGCTAAATTTTATTTCTACTGGGGATAGAGCTTTGCTTGCATAAACAATGACTTTGCTTAAATTATCATGCTTTTGGTATAAAACAGCATTAATGCTTATATCTGTGTAGCCTGTCTCTAAGAAGAAAGGTTTACCACCTTCAGGGTACGCTAGGCAAGGTGCTTGAGTGAGTTTTCTCTTCAGCTTTCTGATGGCTGTCTCTTGAGACTCACTCCAGTGCCATTTCACATCCTTCTTTAGAAGAAGTAGTAGTGGTTTAGCTAATTTTGCATAATTATCAATGAATTTGCGAGAATAATTTGTCATACCCAGGAATGATCTCAATTCCTTTAAGTTAGTTGGGTTTTTAGAATTTACTATAGCTTCCACCTTTTTCTTCTGAGGATTTAGCCCTTCAGAAGTTTACACGAGTGCGGCACCATTGAGCTTTTTGAAGGGATAATTTGACACCTGCCCTTCTAAGTTGGCTGATGACGTGTTTAAGTTCTGCGATGTGTTTTTCAAAGTCTGTACTTTTGATTAAAACATCATCAACATAAGATAAGGTCCCCCTTTCCAGTGCATCAAAGCATAGCCTTATGCATGAATACAGCAAATTCATGTCCAGAATTTATGTATCCAAAAGGAAGTCTCTGAAATGCATACTGGACCTTTGGAATGAGAATTCCAGCTTATACTGGTCCTCCTCATGTACCTTTATGGTCCAATATCCCTGCGCGCAATCAATGGCAGTGAATATTTTGAATCCCTGCATTTGTGCTAGGCACTGGTCAATATATGGCACAGGCCAGCCAGACATGTTGTGAGGATTCCACTCCGTGTTTTACATCTCTATTTCCATTTCCACATCACATGGTTTTACCTTTCCCTTTACTTAAGGGATCACCTGACATTAAACAGGTGCTTAGTTATTGCAGATAGTACTGTTTCACAGTTTGTTTGTTTCTTTCTGCAACTTGGAAATTAAGCCTTCATTTCAGACTCCTTTCTTGATCATTCCTAATTGGATTCATTGCACTTCTGCTACCTGTTTGCAAACGGACATCATTGCTTTGCAAAATTACAAGCTTCATTTATTTCTACTGTAGTACTGAACTAAACCTGTCAGCCTGCTTGGAGTTCAAGCTGTGTGCATTCCCTGCTGCATTACACAGACAAGCCTGGGAGACTACCTTTGTAAAGTAAGGACTATTTATCTGTTTTAAGCTCACATTACATCTTGGGCTTAACAGCACAGAGTGCTTTGCTTGAATAGAATCTGCTTTCCATTTAACTGCATATATATACAGCCATAACATCTAAAGCTCTACTCTGCTTATACAAACGTTGTGCTCCTTTCAACGTACTTGCTTATTCACAAGACCTGCTCCGGTGTGCTATTTAAAGAGACAGTACAACTAGAAACATCAAACTGCTCTCTCACTTCTTTTTTGCACAAACAACCACTCCTGCATAATCTCTCAATTTATTGCAGGCAGGTATATAAAGGAAGTTTAGTGTTGCTTATTAGTGACCATAAAAGACTTGTATAATTACTTGCAATTCTACACTGATTCCTATCTGTGAGGCAATAACAGATCTGAGAAATCAGTGTGCTTTGATTTGCTGTGCTTGCATTAACAGCAACTTACCTAAGTTTATTATATTTCACCTCAGACTGCTTGGTCTATGCTGTCATAATAGCCCAATTGTCTTGGTGATACAAATATACATTTTTTTTCATCTGCAGTTGTGATCCTCCCAAGAGTTGAAACCTACGTTTTCTCAAGAGTTTTACAGAATAACTAAGCCATTTGATTATGGATCCAGCAGATCTCTCAAAAATTGTTTATAACCTGTCACAACGGGTGGATGAGCTCAGCCAGGGTCTGAGAGAATTAAAAGTCGAAAATGAAACACTAAGGAAAGTTATAAAGGATACAGTTACCAGCAAACCAGCTGCTGTGCAGGCTACAACTGAATCTATTATAGCACCTCCAGATTTGTTTAATGGAGATAGACATTCACATCGGCAATTTAGGAATGCCTGTGTTCTCACCTTCAATTTGAAGCCTATCACTTATCCCAATGATAACACCAAAGTGTTAAAAATGATCAGTTATTTACGTGGTGAACCCCGCATATGGGCGGATACCTTGTTTGAGTCCAACAGCCCAATACTCTCCTCTCATCTCTACAGTCCTTCCTAGCTGTCATGGATGAGTTATATTCGGATTCTAGTGGACAGGTATGATAGATGCTCTTAAAAAGAGGAACTATCAAGTGCACCCCATAGGATGGTGTTAATATTTCAAGTACACCCCATAGGATGGTGTTAATATTTCAAAGCAAAAAAAACACTCTAAAAAGGTGGTTTACCTCAGTAATAACCACCTATAAACTAGGAATAGTTTTAAATTTGGGGCTGAATTGATTTTGGAGAGCGCCTGAGATAGCTCTAGAAGAGATGTACTCAGTCTTAATTTGCTTAATGGTTTTTTTATTTAAGTTAATCTTGTTTTGGCTGTGTTCTTAATTCAACTCTATTATATATATACCAAAGTGTAGCAGAATTCTGTATAACTTATAGTACAAAAGACATATTTCTGGATATTAAAATAAATTCATTTATTTATTAAATTCGATTAATTCATTAAAAACTGCATTAGATAAAATAAACCAAAACAAACAAAGATATTCAGCGCTCCCTAGTTAGTGCAGTTCGAAGTCTCTGTCTAGCAATGGACAATGATTGCAATGAAAATGTTCAAATGGATGATGTTGAAGTCAGAATTGATGAAATCAGTTAAATGATAAATTAATGGAAATGAAAAGTGATAAAAAGCACAATATGGTTGCACAGTACCGTGTCTTTAGGAGGTCCTAAAAAGTCAGTCAATGTTCCTGGTATTAACTCCCTCAGGATTACCAATTCTGTATGAGCTCCTTGGAATAAGGTAGACTTTTCCCTCCTCTTTATGGTGGAGTATAGTAGGTTACGATATTATATGGCTCAAAGGAGACTCCAGATGCTGTGTCACACTTGGAGTATGGAGATGCCTGTAATTGGAAGCAGCTGCAGCTTGAGGGAAACGTCCTTGTCAAAGTGTCCAAGATGAGAGATGCTGAAAAAGATAAACACAGCGCATTCCTTCTAAGAGCAAGAGTTTTTATTTAGCACATCAAAGCGCTCATTAAAATCACACTTACAGAATATATGTAAAATTCATGCACATAATACAATGTATATTCAGCCGCTCAGTGACGCCGTCTAACGGATTACCAGCAGGACGGGAAACAGATGAAAGAAGCCACAAACGAGACTGGCGCCAGTGAAAGCTTGTGGGCACTCCGTCAAGTTGGGATGATCCAGAAGCGTGCGTGACGTCCGAGCGTTGATGACCTCAACGCGTTTCGTCCTATAGCATTAGGACTTTCTCAAGAGGGTAGATGTCACATGTTGCCGGGTGCACTCGTAAATAGCAGCTGGATAGACCTGATAGGTTTAAACTACAGGTAACCTTAAATCATGTAATAGAGCAGCGTGTGCTGTATGCGGTTGAACCCGGGCAACAGTGATATTCAAAAAATATAAATTGCAATATGTTACAGTCATGCTTATTACATAGCATAGTAGTTAAAACAATGCTTAATCCTATAGATAGGTTTATCTAAAAAACGTGGATAAAAATAAAAATAAAAATACATATAAAAATAAAAGGAATTTAAATCTAAAAAAGATTATTGGGAAAACTGTTCATAACTTAGCATAATAGCTAGCACAGAGAAAAGACCAAGATAAAAAAACAAAATAAGGCTGTCGTAAATAGTTTTAGAGCCAAACTACTGGTAACAGGGCAGTCTGAGTTGGGAAAATGTTAGATTTACATAAAAGCATTTAGGTCCAGATCTATATTAGACCCTGGGGATTTAATGTGTCTAATTCATGAATCCAAAAAGGTCTCTCTTTGGCGGAGAGTTTCTAAGTCTGTTTACATGTTTGCTAGGTGGTACCTCTTCAATAATTTTTACTTTAAGGCAATCAGGGTTAGACTTATGTTTGTTTTTAAAATGATTAGATACACTATGTGTATCAAGTTCATGTGTGATGTTATACTTGTGTTCACTGAACCTTTTTCTCATAGTTCTCTTCGTACGCCCGATATAAATTAAATTACAACTACAACTCAACATGTATACAACATATGTAGAACTGCATGTAAATCTGTTTTGATATTATATATCTTTTCATGCTTAGAATCATGAAAATGATCCTGTTTGCAGATGTGGGAACACATTCCACATCTTGCTACCCCACATCTCCTGGTACCTATGGAGGGGCCTAACCAGTTGTCACATACAGTGCTTTTCAGGGATGTACGCTTTATTGGTCTTAATTTTGATGGAGCCAAAATATTTTTAAGATCCCGTTTTTTTTTATAAGTGATGATAGGTCTATCGGGAAGTGAATTACCTAAAATGGGGTCTGCTTTAAGGATGCTCCAATGAGAATTTATTATTTATTCTATATATTTGCTGCCCTGACTATATGTCGTAATGAACCTAATGTTATCATCTTTATTTCTCTCTCTAGAAAGTAATGGGTTAAGCATTTCCTGCCTATCCATTTTATCTACTTGCTTTTTTACTTCCTCTAAGAGTTCCCTTTTATAGCCCTTCTCTTTGAATCTGTTATCCAGTATATTTACTTCTTTCTCATAATCTAGTTGGTGGGTACAGTTCCTTTTAATACGCTGATATTGACCTAGTGGTATATTCTGTTTCCATCTCCTGAGATGGCCACTATTAGCATTCAGTAATCCATTTTTGTCAGTCACTTTCCTAAAATTCTTTACTGCTACCTTATTATCTATTGCCTTGAAGAGTGTAAGATCTAGGAAGTCTATATATTCCCTATTAATGTTGTGAGTAAATTTTAAATAAAAAATATTATTATTAATATGTTCCACAAAGTTAGTAATGATAGATTCTTCCCCTTTCCAAATGATGATGATATCATCGATATAGCAATGGTAATGTATAATGTTACCCTTAAATGGATTATTTTGCCAGATGTAGTTGGTTTCAAAGTTACCCATATAAATATTTGCATATGATGGTGCAAAGGTAGTACCCATCGCGGTCCCCTGTGTTTGCAAATAAATTGATGTGCTAAATAAAAACTCTTGCTCTTAGAAGGAATGCGCTGTGTTTATCTTTTTCAGCATTAGATAAAATAATCTTTTGTGCATAAAAGATTTTTCAATAGCCTAAAAACTGATATTTGTACAATAGCATAGATGAAGGTAAATACAATTCCAATACATAAATGTATGTCGCTTTTGTGAAGTAACCCGGATCCGGTAAGCGACTATTAATTTATTTAATTTAAAACTAAACAATGTATGACTTAAAAGTATCTGTTTCTAAAAATTTATTAAAACACTTGTATACAATTTACGTTCTGTATAGTATGAGATAATCTTGCCGATCAATAGATATGAGCTTAATATGAGTTATGCTTGTAAAAAATATATTGATCATAATACTTGGTGGAAAATAGTTAGATCAATTTACATAGACAAACAGTTTATACAGCATGTTGTTTGATCTTTTGAGTTTGAATATTGTTTTGCCTGGGGCTTATAGAAAGTACCTTTGATGTTTGAAGACAGAATGAATCTGTGTACTATACCGGTATAGATTTTTATGAAGTCCGTGTGTAGTCTCCGTTTGAAGAATCCTGTTCTTGTTTGACCTTTGTTGGAGGAAACCCACCAGGGGGTATGTTGAGTTTTCACAGAGGTAAATTACTAAATTACAAAAGTTAACAGCTCTATTACCTTACCAGCCCTTAAAAGGGCCTTTTGCGGGGCATGCCCCAAAGAAAACAGCTTTTTTGCCTGTAAAAAAAACACAATACCACCCCAGAACATTACAACCCACCACCCACATACCCCTACTCTAACCCAAACCCCCCTTAAATAAACCTAACACTAAGCCCCTGAAGATCTCCCTACCTTAAATCGTGTTCAACCAGCCTGGCTGAAGTCTTCATCCGATGGGGCAGGAGAGGACATCCAGACCGGCAGAAGTTTTCATCCAAGCAGGGCAAGAAGAGGTCTTCCATCCATCAGAAGTCTTCATCCAGGCGGCATCTTCTATCTTCATCCATCCGGAGCGGAGCGGCAGCATCCTGAAGACATCGAACGCGGAGCATCCTCTTCTTTCTTGATCCGACGACTAAATGACGGTACCTTTAAGTGACGTCATCCAAGATGGCGTCTCTCAAATTCCGATTGGCTGATAGGATTCTATCAGCCAATCGGAATTAAGGTAGAAAAATCTGATTGGCTGATTGAATCAGCCAATCAGATTCAAGTTCAATCCGATTGGCTGATTGGTTCAGCCAATCGGATTGAACTTGAATCAAGAAAGAATCAAGAAAGAAGAGGATGCTCCGCGTCGGATGTCTTCAGGATGCTGCCGCTCCGCTCCGGATGGATGAAGATAGAAGATGCCGCCTGGATGAAGACTTCTGACGGATGGAAGACCTCTTCTTGCCCCGCTTGGATGAAGACTTCTGCCGGTCTGGATGTCCTCTTCTGCCCCATCGGATGAAGACTTCGGCCCAGCTGGGTGAACATGACTCAAGGTAGGGAGATCTTCAGGGGTTTAGTGTTAGGTTTATTTAAGGGGGGTTTGGGTTAGAGTAGGGGTATTTGGGTGGTGGGTTGTAATGTTGGAGGGTGGTATTGTGTTTTTTTTTACAGGCAAAAGAGCTGTTTTCTTTGGGGCATGCCCCGCAAAAGGCCCTTTTAAGGGCTGGTAAGGTAATAGAGCTGTTAACTTTTGTAATTTAGTATAGGGTAGGGCATTTTTTTATTTTGGGGGGCTTTGCTATTTATTAGGGGGCTTAGATTAGGTGTAATTAGTTTAAAATTCTTGTATTATTTTTTTATTTTTTGTAATTTAGTGTTTGTTTTTTTTTGGACTTTAGTTTAGTTTATTTAATTGTATTTAATTGTAGGTACTTGTAGTTAATTTATTTAATTTATTTAATGATAGTGTAGTGTTAGGTTTAATTGTAACTTAGGTTAGGATTTATTTTACAGGTAATTTTGTAAATATTTTAATTAGGTAGCTATTAAATAGTAAATAACTATTTAATAGCTATTGTACCTAGTTAAAATAAATACAAAGTTGCCTGTAAAATAAATATAAATCCTAAAATAGCTACAATGTAACTATTAGTTATATTGTAGCTATATTAGGGTTTATTTTACAGGTAAGTATTTAGTTTTAAATAGGATTAATTTATTTAATTAATTTAATGATAGTGTAGTGTTAGGTGTAATTGTAACTTAGGTTAGGATTTATTTTACAGGTAAATTTGTATTTATTTTAGCTAGGTAGTAATTAAATAGTTATGAACTATTTAATAACTATTGTACCTAGTTAAAATAAATAAAAAGTTGCCTGTAAAATAAATATAAATCCTAAAATAGCTACAATGTTACTATTAGTTATATTGTAGCTATATTAGGGTTTATTTTACAGGTAAGTATTTAGTTTTAAATAGGATTAATTTATTTAATTATAGTAAATTTATTTCGTTCGGTTTGGGTTAGAGTAGGGGTATGTGGGTGGTGGGTTGTAATGTTGGGGGGTGGTATTGTGTTTTTTTACAGGCAAAAGAGCAGTTTTCTTTTGGGCATGCCCCGCAAAAGGCCCTTTTAAGGGCTGGTAAGGTAATAGAGCTGTTAACTTTTGTAATTTAGTATAGGGTAGGGCATTTTTTTATTTTGGGGGGCTTTGTTATTTTATTAGGGGGCTTAGATTAGGTGTAATTAGTTTAAAATTCTTGTAATTTTTTTTACTTTTGGTAATTTAGTGTTTGTTTTTGTACTTTTCTGATGGATGGAAGACCTCTTCTTGCCCCGCTTGGATGAAGACTTCTGCCGGTCTGGATGTCCTCTTCTGCCCCATCGGATGAAGACTTCGGCCCGGCTGGGTGAACACGACTCAAGGTAGGGAGATCTTCAGGGGCTTAGTGTTAGGTTTATTTAAGGGGGGTTTGGGTTAGAGTAGGGGTATGTGGGTGGTGGGTTGTAATGTTGGGGGGTGGTATTGTGTTTTTTTTTTACAGGCAAAAGAGCTGTTTTCTTTGGGGCATGCCCCGCAAAAGGCCCCTTTAAGGGCTGGTAAGGTAAAAGAGCTGTAAACTTTTGTAATTTAGTATAGGGTAGGGCATTTTTTTTATTTTGGGGGGGCTTTGTTATTTTATTAGGGGTCTTAGATTAGGTGTAATTAGTTTAAAATTCTTGTAATTTTTTTTATTTTTTGTAATTTAGTGTTTGTTTTTTTTTGTACTTTAGTTTAGTTTATTTAATTGTATTTAATTGTAGGTACTTGTAGTTCATTTATTTAATTTATTTAATGATAGTGTAGTGTTAGGTTTAATTGTAACTTAGGTTAGGATTTATTTTACAGGTAATTTTGTAATTATTTTAACTAGGTAGCTATTAAATAGTAAATAACTATTTAATAGCTATTGTACCTAGTTAAAATAAATACAAAGTTGCCTGTAAAATAAATATAAATCCTAAACTAGCTACAATGTAACTATTAGCTATATTGTAGCTATATTAGGGTTTATTTTACAGGTAAGTATTTAGTTTTAAATAGGATTAATTTATTTAATTATAGTAAATTTATTTCGTTTTATTTAAATTATATTTAAGTTAGGGGGGTGTTAGGGGTTAATAACTTTATTATAGTAGCGGCGACGTTGGGGGCGGGAGATTAGGGGTTAATAATTGTAGGTAGGTGGCAGAGATATTAGGGAGGGCAGATTAGGGGTTAATAAAATTTATTATAGTGTTTGCGAGGCGGGAGTGCGGCGGTTTAGGGGTTAATACAGTTATTATAGTGGCGGCGATGTCCGGTCGGCAGATTAGGGGTTAATACATGTAGTTAGGTTGCAGCGACGTTGAGGGGGGCAGATTAGGGGTTAATAACTATAATGTAGAGGTCGGCAATGTTAGGGACAGCAGATTAGGGGTCAATAGCTATAATGTAGGTGGCGGCGATGTCCGGTCGGCAGATTAGGGGTTAATACTTGTAGTTAGGTTGCGGCGAGGTTGGGGGGGGGCAGATTAGGGGTTAATAACTATAATGTAGGGGTCGGCGATGTTAGGGACAGCAGATTAGGGGTTAATAGCTATAATGTAGGTGGCGGTGGTGTCCGGTCGGCAGATTAGGGGTTAATACTTGTAGTTAGGTTCCGGCGACGTTGGGGGGGGGCAGATTAGGGGTTAATAACTATAATGTAGGGGTCGGCGATGTTAGGGACAGCAGATTAGGGGTTAATAGCTATAATGTAGGTGGCGGCGGTGTCCGGTCGGCAGATTAGGGGTTAATACTTGTAGTTAGGTTGCGGCGACGTTGGGGGCAGATTAGGGGTTAATAACTATAATGTAGGGGTCGGTGATGTTAGGGACAGCAGATTAGGGGTTAATAGCGTCCGGTCGGCAGATTAGGGGTTAATACTTGTAGTTAGGTTGCGGCGACGTGGGGGGGGGCAGATTAGGGGTTGATAAAATTTATTATAGTGTTTGCGAGGCGGGAGTGCGGCGGTTTAGGGGTTAATACATTTATTATAGTAGCGGCGAGGTCCGGTCGGCAGATTAGGGGTTAATAAATGTAGTTAGGTTGCGGCGACGTGGGGGGGGCATATTAGGGGTTAATAAATATAATATGGGGGTCGGCGGTGTTAGGGGCAGCAGATTAGGGGTTCATAGCTATAATGTAGGTGGCGGCGGTATCCGGAGCGGCAGATTAGGGGTTAATAACATAATGCAGGTTTCAGCGATAGCGGGGACGGCAGATTAGGGGTTAATAATTGTAGGTAGGTGGCGGCGATGTTAGGGAGGGCAGATTAGGGGTTAATAAGTGTTAGATTATGGGTGTTTAGACTCGGGGTTCATGTTAGGGTGTTAGGTGCAGACTTAGGCCTAGATTTGGAGTTTGGCGGTAGCCGTGAAAACCAGCGTTAGAGGCTCCTAACGCTGGTTTTAGGCTACCGCCGGTATTTGGAGTCATTCAAAAAAGGGTCTAACGCTCACTTTTCAGCCGCGACTTTTCCATACCGCAGATCCCCTTACGTCAATTGCGTATCCTATCTTTTCAATGGGATCTTTCTAACTCCGGTATTTAGAGTCGTGTCTGAAGTGAGCGTTAGAAATCTAACGACAAAACTCCATCCGCAGAAAAAAGTCAGTAGTTAAGAGCTTTCTGGGCTAACGCCGGTTCATAAAGCTCTTAACTACTGTACTCTAAAGTACACTAACACCCATAAACTACCTATGTACCCCTAAACAGAGGTCCCCCCCACATCGCCGCCACTCGATTAAATTTTTTTAACCCCTAATCTGCCGACCGCCACCTACGTTATACTTATGTACCCTAATCTGCTGCCCCTAACACCGCCGACCCCTATATTATATTTATTAACCCCTAACCTGCCCCCACAACGTCGCAGCCAGCTACCTACAATAATTAACCCCTAATCTGCCGACCGCAAAGAGCCGCCACCTACATTATAGCTATGTACCCCTAATCTGCTGCCCCTAACACCGCCAACCCCTATATTATATTTATTAACCCCTAATCTGCCCCCCTCAACGTCGCCTCCACCTGCCTACACTTATTAACCCCTAATCTGCCGAGGGGACCGCACTGCTACTATAATAAAGTTATTAACCCCTAATCCGCCTCACTAACCCTATAATAAATAGTATTAACCCTAATCTGCCCTCCCTAACATCGCCGACACCTAACTTCAATTATTAACCCCTAATCTGCCGACTGGAGCTCACCGCTATTCTAATAAATGTATTAACCCCTAAAGCTAAGTCTAACCCTAACACTAACACCCCCCTAAATTAAATATAATTTTAATCTAACGAAATTAATTAACTCTTCTTAAATAAATTATTCCTATTTAAAGCTAAATACTTACCTGTAAAATAAATCCTAATATAGCTACAATATAAATTATATTTATATTATAGCTATTTTTAGAATTAATATTTATTTTACAGGTAACTTTGAATTTATTTTAACCAGGTACAATAGCTATTAAATAGTTAAGAACTATTTAATAGCTAAAATAGTTAAAATAATTACAAATTTACCTGTAAAATAAATCCTAACCTAAGTTACAATTAAACCTAGCACTACACTATCAATAAATTAATTAAATAAAATACCTATAATTATCTACAATTAAACCTAACACTACACTATCAATAAATAAATTAAATACAATTCCTACAAATAAATACAATGAAATAAACTAACTAAAGTACAAAAAATAAAAAAGAACTAAGTTACAAAAAATAAAAAAATATTTACAAACATTAGAAATATATTACAACAATTTTAAACTAATTACACCTACTCTAAGCCCCCTAATAAAATAACAAAGCCCCCCAAAATAAAAAAATGCCCTACCCTATTCTAAATTACTAAAGTTCAAAGCTCTTTTACCTTACCAGCCCTGAACAGGGCCCTTTGCGGGGCATGCCCCAAGAAGTTCAGCTCTTTTGCCTGTAAAAAAAACATACAATACCCCCCCCAACATTACAACCCACCACCCACATACCCCTAATCTAACCCAAACCCCCCTTAAATAAACCTAACACTAAGCCCCTGAAGATCTCCCTACCTTGAGTCGTCTTCACCCAGCCGAGCCAAATTCTTCATCCAAGTGGAGCAAGAAGAGGTCCTCCATCCGGTAGAAGTCTTCATCCAAGCGGCATCTTCTATCGTCATCCATCCGGAGTGGAGCGGCAGCATCCTGAAGACCTCCGACGCAGAACATCCATCCTGGCCGACGACTGAACGACGAATGACGGTTCCTTTAAATGACGTCATCCAAGATGGCGTCCCTCGAATTCCGATTGGTTGATAGGATTCTATCAGCCAATCGAATTAAGGTAGGAATATTCTGATTGGCTGATGGAATCAGCCAATCAGAATCAAGTTCAATCCGATTGGCTGATCCAATCAGCCAATCAGATTGAGCTCGCATTCTATTGGCTGTTCCGATCAGCCAATAGAATGCAAGCTCAATCTGATTGGCTGATTGGATCAGCCAATCGGATTGAACTTGATTCTGATTGGCTGACTCCATCAGCCAATCAGAATTTTCCTACCTTAATTCCGATTGGCTGATAGAATCCTATCAGCCAATCGGAATTCGAGGGACACCATCTTGGATGACATCATTTAAAGGAACCGTCATTCGTTGTTCAGTCGTCGGCCAGGATGGATGTTCCGCGTCGGAGGTCTTCAGGATGCTGCCGCTCCGCTCCGGATGGATGACGATAGAAGATGCCACTTGGATGAAGACTTCAATCGGATGGAAGACCTCTTCTGCCCCGCTTGGATGAAGACTTCTACCGGATGGAGGACCTCTTCTTGCTCCGCTTGGATGAAGAATTTGGCTCGGCTGGGTGAAGACGACTCAAGGTAGGGAGATCCTCAGGGGCTTAGTGTTAGGTTTATTTAAGGGGGGTTTGGGTTAGATTAGGGGTATGTGGGTGGTGGGTTGTAATGTTGGGGGGGGTATTGTATGTTTTTTTTTACAGGCAAAAGAGCTGAACTTCTTGGGGCATGCCCCGCAAAGGGCCCTGTTCAGGGCTGGTAAGGTAAAAGAGCTTTGAACTTTAGTAATTTAGAATAGGGTAGGGCATTTTTTTATTTTGGGGGGCTTTGTTATTTTATTAGGGGGCTTAGAGTAGGTGTAATTAGTTTAAAATTGTTGTAATATATTTCTAATGTTTGTAAATATTTTTTTATTTTTTGTAACTTAGTTCTTTTTTATTTTTTGTACTTTAGTTAGTTTATTTCATTGTATTTATTTGTAGGAATTGTATTTAATTTATTTATTGATAGTGTAGTGTTAGGTTTAATTGTAGATAATTATAGGTATTTAATTTAATTTATTTATTGATAGTGTAGTGTTAGGTTTAATTGTAACTTAGGTTAGGATTTATTTTACAGGTAAATTTGTAATTATTTTAACTATTTTAGCTATTAAATAGTTCTTAACTATTTAATAGCTATTGTACCTGGTTAAAATAAATACAAAGTTACCTGTAAAATAAATATTAATCCTAAAATAGCTATAATATCATTATAATTTATATTGTAGCTATATTAGGATTTATTTTACAGGTAAGTATTTAGCTTGAAATAGGAATAATTTATTTAATAAGAGTTAATTAATTTCGTTAGATTAAAATTATATTTAATTTAGGGGGCTGTTAGTGTTAGGGTTAGACTTAGCTTTAGGGGTTAATACATTTATTAGAATAGCGGTGAGCTCCAGTCGGCAGATTAGGGGTTAATAAGTGTAGGCAGGTGGAGGCGACGTTGTGGGGGGCAGATTAGGGGTTAATAAATATAATATAGGGGTCGGCGGTGTTAGGGGCAGCAGATTAGGGGTACATAGGGATAATGTAAGTAGCGGCGGTTTACGGAGCGGCAGATTAGGGGTTAATAATAATATGCAGGGGTCAGCGATAGCGGGGGCGGCAGATTAGGGGTTAATAAGTGTAAGGTTAGGGGTGTTTAGACTCGGGGTACATGTTAGAGTGTTAGGTGCAGACGTAGGAAGTGTTTCCCCATAGCAAACAATGGGGCTGCGTTAGGAGCTGAACGCGGCTTTTTTGCAGGTGTTAGGTTTTTTTTCAGCTCAAACAGCCCCATTGTTTCCTATGGGGGAATCGTGCACGAGCACGTTTTTGAGGCTGGCTGCGTCCGTAAGCAACTCTGGTATCGAGAGTTGCAGTTGCGTTAAATATGCTCTACGCTCCTTTTTTGGAGCCTAACGCAGCCTTTCTGTGGACTCTCAATACCAGAGTTATTTTAAAGGTGCGGCCAGAAAAAAGCCAGCGTTAGCTACGCGGGTCGTTACCGACAAAACTCTAAATCTAGCCGTAAGTGTTTCCCCATAGGAAACAATGGGGCAGCGTTAAGAGCTGAACGCTGCTTTTTTGCAGGTGTTAGGTTTTTTTCCAGCCGAAACTGCCCCATTGTTTCCTATGGGGGAATGCCGAATTTTACCGAGTTAATTCGGATTTATTCGGAGATACGGCAGCTAATTCGGTTTCATTCGGTAGATTCGGAAGTATTTTAATTCGGAAATTCGAATCGATCCGAATCTCCGAATTTACCGAATTTCCGAATAAATCCGAAACGAATCCCACATGTCTATTCAATATGATTCCTCACACTAACAGCTTGTAGTGTCTTTATTTCTATACATGAAACATGGTGTCAGAAGTAACTAGAATCAGGACTGCGCCTCTTGCTTGGATCACAGCAGCTTTAAGATACAGCACAGCTTTGTGAGTTACAGCCTAAAACGTTTTTTTCTTCTGATATTTGAGAGCTTAGAGACTTAAAGACAATATGACTGCCATGAATTGCATACCTCCCCCAGAGGAAATGAGAATCAGTGGGGATTGCAGCAGCAATTGGGAAATTTTCAGAGCTGAATTTGAAGATTATTCCCTGGCTACAGGGTTGAATAAGAAATCTGCAGCAGTGCAGGCAGCAAGTCTGAGAAGAGTCATGGGCAGTGAATGCAGCATGTGTATAAGCACAATCTGACCCTCACAGCAGTGCAGCTGAGAAGAGTCATGGGCAGTGAATGCAGCATGTGTATAAGCATAATCTGACCCTCACAGCAGAGCAGCAAGAGAATGTTACAGCCATTTTAGATGCACTGGAAGCTTATTTTAAACCTGCTAAAAATGTTATATATGAAAAGTATATGTTTGGATGCTGCAAACAAGAAGAGGGAGAATCTCTTGATAACTTTGTTACACGCTTGAGAGAAAAGGCAGCAACTTGTGAATATGGTACTCTAAGGGATGAATTAATAAGGGACAAAATTGTTCTCGGTGTAGCTAGTGAGAGCACACGCAGGCGTCTACTAAGAGAACATGACAACTTTAAACACAGCCATTGAAACATGCCGTACAGCAGAGCTCACTGACAGATGTCTGAAAGTTATGGAACAGGACAGACAGCAGACCGACAGCATAAACATTGCAATGCAACGACAACACATAAGCAAACCGCAGCAACAACGCCGCCAGTTTAGCATAAATGCTGCAAACTCTACAGCATGCAAATATTGTGGGACTGTGCATCAAAGAATTAAAGAGCTATGTCCAGCTTATGGAAAGTCTTGTAGGTCTTGTGGAAGAACAAATCACTTTGCTAATGTTTGTTTGTCAAGTAAAAGACAGCCATCACTAGGAAAGTTACACACTATTGAGAACACATCTGCATATGAGGAAGAGCCACACTCCGCTGAAGTGATATACAGTAGTGAATTGATCGGCACTGTGCATGCCAGAGAAAAGAAATGGTTTGTCACTTTAAATTTAAATAATAAGCCCCAATCCTGCCAGCTCGATTCAGGAGCAACATGTGATGTAATGTGTTTGAGAGACAAAATGATGTTAGCACCAGAAGTACATCTACTGCAAAGTGACACTAGACTAAAGTTATACTCAGGTGAGCTTATGAAATCTCTAGGACTCTTCAGGACAGAATGTGTCATACGTGGAAGGACACACAAGCTAGAGTTTGAAATTGTGGAAGCCTGCCAAAAGCCACTGTTATCTGGCTCAACCTGTGAGCGTCTAGGGCTGATGCATTTCTCTATCCCCGCAGAGCTCAACTTGATGGACAATCAATTCAAAGGGCCCTTGACAAAACATTTGCTATTAAAGGAATTTAGTGATGTTTTTACTGGGCCAGTAGAATCTGTACCAGGGGAAGTTCATTTTGACCTTGACATGAGTGTCCCTCCAGTACAATGTGCACCGCGCAATGTGCCAGTGGCCATAAAACAGGCAGTTAAGGCGCAGCTTGACCAGTATGAGGCTGATGGACATTTAGCAACAATGACTGAACCAACTGATTGGATAAGTAACATGGTGATTGTAAAGAAGCCTGATAAGTTAAGAATATGCATAGATCCCAAATTCTTGAATCAGGCACTGAGGCAATCTCACTACATCATGCCAACTCTCGAGGATGTTTTGTACAAGCTGCCTAAGGCACGTCTGTTCACGCTTGTTGATGCCCGCGATGCATTTTTACAATGTAAGTTGGATAATGCAAGTAGCTACATGACACCTTCTGGACTCCCTGGGGCAGAAAAAGATGGCTCAAGTTGCCTTTTGGAGTATCAGTTGCACCAGAGGTGTATCAGCATAAACAGCATGAACTATTGGCTGGACTCAGTGGTATTGAACCAATAGCTGATGACATCCTTGTGGTTGACTGTGGGGACACAGATAGGGAAGCAGAGCAAGATCATGATGGCAAATTATTGGAACTAATGAATCGTTGTAGGCAGGTGAAACTAAGACTTGGCATGAAAAAAATGCAATTCAAGGTCAAAGAGGTCCGCTTCCATGGACACATACTATCCTTTGAGGGTTTGAATGCTGACCCAGAAAAAATCAGAGCTATACTGGATATGCCACAGCCGGCGAATGTGAAATCCCTGCAGCGCTTCATAGGATTTGTTACCTACCTATCAAAATTCCTACCACACCTCTCAGAGGTTTGCGAGCCGTTGAGAAGGCTTCTGGACAAAGATGCAGTTTGGCATTGGCTTCCTAAGCATGATATGCAGTACAGGACATCAAAAGTTTGGTCACAGATACACCTGTCCTGAAGTACTATCATGTGACAAAACCTGTAACTATTCAAAGTGATGCAAGCAAAAGTGGACTAGGGTGTTGCCTATTGCAAGCTGACCAGCCTATCGCTTTTGCTTCAAGGGCACTGACCCTTACTGAGCAAAACTATGTACAAATCGAAAAGGAATGTTTGAGTATTGTGTTTGCCTGCCAGCGCTCTATGGTCGTGATGAGATCACCGCAGAAACTGACCATAAGCCTCTGATATCTATTTTCAAGAAACCACTTTTGTGTGCACCAAAACGTCTACAGAGCATGTTGCTCACGTTACAAAATTATTGCCTAAATGTTGTCTATAAACCTGGACCTGAAATGTACATTAGTGACACTCTTAGCAGAGCTACAGCAGCAAGTGGTTCACCTGAGAGTGCACAACACACAGTTTGAAGTGTTCAACAGGACCTGGATGTCCTGTCGCAGATTAATCATTCAGACTATTTAAACGTCACAGACCAACGATTGCTTCAGATAAGACAGCACACAGAAATTTACAAGAGTTTGCAAGCACTTAAGTATGTTGTTCTGAATGGTTGGCCAGATTCAAAGGCAAAGGTGCCATTAATTGTAAGAGAATATTGGACTTTCCGAGACGAAATCGGCATTCAGGATGGTGTACTGTACAAGGGGTCAAGGGTCATCATTCCTAAATCATTAAGATCAGAGATGCTGACGCGTATTCATGCCAGTCACATTGGTGGTGAAGCATGCTATAGACAGGCACGAGATACCCTATATTGGCCTAACATGCAAAATGAGATTATAGACTTTGTTAGCCGTTGTTCAGCATGCAATGAATTTGCGCAGGCACAACAGAAAGAACCCATGATGTCACATGTGCTGCCCACACGGCCTTGGCAAATTGTAAGCATGGATTTACTGAATTATGCTGGGCAAGATTTTCTATTAATCGTTGATCACTATTCTGACTTTTGGGAGATTGAGCTTCTTCCCGACCTGTCTGCTGAAACTACAATCAAGCGTTGTAAAGCACAGTTTGCACGTCATGGACAGCCAGACAGGGTAATCTCAGATAATGGACCTCAGTTTGCATGTGAGCAATTCAGACGGTTCTCTACAGATTGGAGGTTTGAGCATCTTACCTCTTCCCCGCGGCACCCTCAAGCTAATGGCAAAGAGGAATCAGCTGTAAAGATAGTGAAGAATCTTTGCAAAAAGGCCAAGTATGAAGGTAATGACCCATGGAAAGCCATTCTACATTGGAGGAAAACCCCAACTGAAGGCATGGACAGCAGTCCTGCACAGCTCTTGATGTCAATGTCAGGGGTTTTGGCATCAATGTGCTGTACCTTTAAATAGATTACCTGTGTTTCCTGTTCCCTATTTAAGGCCCTTCCTTATTTTACTCATTGCTTGGTAATTTGTTATGAACTCCAGTCTATACTGCGTTCACATGTGAAGACACCTAGCCTTCTTCCTACTATAAGTTGGGATTCCACTCCTAGTACTATTTGTGCCATCAACTGTCACCTTGGATTCAGCTGCCACTTTCACTCCGCTAAGTAAAGTATATGTGTGTAAATACCTGTTGTCTCTGTACCGGATCAGTTTTGCTAGAATGCTGTGCGGCCACTCCTTCCAGCGTGTGACGTCACACCCAGCTTCAATCAGACACCGACGGCTGCAGCTCCTCTCACGCTCTCTGTGTCTGCACCGCAGCTCTTGCAAACTCCCACACAGGCTTCCAGCTCTAAGGTAACGATCAGCCTGGGGGCTTACAAACATCATCCGGATCTGGTAACGTTAACTTTCTTATTTAACCCTACACAACTATATTGCTTCATGTGCATCTGCATAACAAGGATTCTCTCACATACACTCTGTGTGTTATACAAATAAGGCTTCTCACACCTTGATGCTGTGTGCTATATATATATATATATATATATATAATCCTACCTGCTGTATTCTGTGACAAACGCTCTCTGAAAGTCAGAGAAACAAATCCTTGACGGAGGTGCGCCCAGGACAATGGTGGTGGGGGTCTGTCCAAATCGTCCAATGGTAGGCTGCTCTTCCGTTACGTGGGTCGACGGTGAAGAAATCTGTAGTTGGAAAAAAGAAGGCACCAATAGGGTAATAACGCTAATACCCAGACAAAATGTAGGGAGGGTGAGGACCAATACTAACAAACAAAGCGGCACTGTGGCGTGCCTGAAAAAGCAGACCGGGACCTCAGCGTCGCCCGGAAGACAGACAAAAGGCAGCAGCAAATCCTCGAGCCGGACCGTGTTCCGTTTGGCCAATCAGGATCTCAGAGTAGTGACACACCTTCCTCTTTGTGTGCCGGGAATCTGTACACTTGCAGAGGAAAAATCAGGTAGCGATAGACAGTGTTTAAAGCTCCAGTTTGCAAACACTTGCACAGTCCAACAAATGGAAAGAGGGGAGAACAAACTCCAGCAGGGTGAAGATAAAAAATGTTATTAAAATGTTTTAAAATAAAGCAACGCGTTTCTCGGCTACACAGAGCCGTTTCATCAGGCTGAAATACATATTCTAAAAAGCCTGCTGCTTAAAAACCTCCTCTAACCAATCCTATCGCTCCAAAATGTACACACCCCTAACAAGACAGCTTGCGTCTCAATTCACAGCTGACTGACGAGCACAGTGAAAGTTTGCGTGCCACTTAAACTACAAAGTGACATGGTAATCACATTAACACTTAGATCTAACAAAATACAGCCAACAAAAATATTTTAGTGCCTTATTAAATAAACATTTCCATTTTCATATATAATAGTTTATAATACATTTCATATTTCATTAGGAGATTAATGCACTTTAAATCTTCAGATAACACCATCAAATCTATAGACTACTGGGTAATCATATATATATATATACATTCCCTTAATGGATCTTACATTCACATTCCTTCCTAGTAATATTAAAATTCAATTGGCCTATGATAGTCAACTGATAGAATCTATTCAAATATGCACAACCATAATCTACAAGATACAGACTAAATATTGGTTAACAATACTATTTCATAAACAAACTGAAATACTTGATCTAGCTAAAAAAGCTCATGCAGTCCAAAAAATATGTAACTTTTATACAAACATGTAAATATTAATATAATGACTTTCAACCAATAAAAATTAGCAATAAAATATTAGTAAATAAAAATCGAGCTCCTTTTGAGATAGACCCAAAATCCATTGATAATAAATTCCAACTGTTAATAAAAACAATGAAAAATAGAGTAAACCAAGTCTCTATGGGAGGTGCGCAAAGTTCAAAAAGATGTTCAGTATGTGGATGTTCCCAAGGTTTTCCGAAGAAGCGGGCAGCACTATTGTAAAGTGAGGGTGGGTACCTATAAATCAGAGAGAAAGAGAGAGGCGCCTCATGGGACAGTATCGTAACAACCGAATCAGGTATACAATGAGACAGCCCGTGATGGGGTATACTCACAAGGAGAGCGGCATATAAGGATGCCTAGTAGAGCGGGACGGGACTACAAGTCGCCCGACAGACGTGCACAGCAGTGCGTGGAGACGTCAGGTCACGGGGTCTGTTCAGCCACTCAGCGGCCAAGGAGAACCAGCATCGAGCGTCACAGCTCTTAAGGGAGTAACCAATGCAAGGCTTGACGTATGATCGGCAGGTCAGCAAACCAATCAGGAAAGTGGATCAGGATAATGAAGAGCAAGGAGTGATATGGATAAAAAAACTCGTATTTATTGAGTTAGTTAAAAACAATTGGCATACAGCAACGCGTTTCTCGACCTACGGGTCGTTTCATCAGGCTAATACTGCCTATCTCACAACTTGCTCTACTTATAGTATTTAACATCCTATCAAATGCTGACCTCACTCACACACCCCTGTAGGGGTCCAATCATAAAGCCAAACACGGAATTGGTTGGTGACCATTCACATTCGTCCTATTAGGGGGGGGGGGGGGTGACGTAAGCCACAGCGGCTTTCAGATAAATTCGAAATTAAAAGTGGTAACAATTCATCTTAACATAATATTAAAAGATATATATGTAACAACTCTGATAAAAATAGTAAAATATGTACACAATTAATCACAAAATTACACAACTTCATTGATCCTTGGTGTAACGACTTTGGGTAATCATGACACACTTCATATATATATATATATATATATATATAGTAGCGTCAATGCAACCAAATGATGAAGAGTTGCGTAATTTCAATTAAACGTTACTATACAATATGTGTATTTTCAGGCTAAACACGTGTCCTAGTCTCACAAATGAAACAGACCATTAAGGTCTAGCATGCATCACATATAAATTATAAAAAACAAACATATTATATATATATAAATTATAAACAAAGGACCCCGACATGACATAGGACTCCCCCCAAACTATAACTAATTGATAAGCCATAGTCACAACATAATACATAATATGATATAAATAGAAGATAGAGATTAATATCCTATCTAACGCTGTCCTATAATCATGGCTCATATGTTGAGAGAGACTTTATAAGGCCCTTTTTAGCATATATATTACCCATATATAGGTGTAAGTTTACCAAAAGGGGACTATTTTTTTATATAATATAAGATCAGTCCCGATAAATGATGATAGGTGGAAATATACACAAAAACCTATCGACTTCAGTCCATCAGACCGAGACTCAGTAAGGGAGAGGGAGACCCAAGGGAGCCAGTCACTGAAAGGCGGCCAAATCAATACATAGATTCAGGCCGTCAGGGTGCATACTCTTTAGTACATGGATCCAGTAGGTCTCCCTCTGCCTAAGTCTGAAAAAACGATTATATAAATGAGACTTAGATATATGTTCGATGGGATTGATGGAAAAGCATTTGAGGTCACCATTATGAGCATTGTTACAGTGTCTGGAGACACTGTGAAGTCTATAGTTATTTCTCATATTACGTTGGTGCTCAGCCCACCTAGTACTAAGGCGCCTACAAGTGCGCCCCACGTACTGCATTCCGCAAATGCATGTCAACAAATATACAACATAATTGGATGCACAGGATACATGCCCGGTTATAGTGTATGATTTATGGGTAATGCTAGATCTAAAAGTTTTTTGTTTATTGTTAACAAATGTACACATCTTGCATCTATTAGACCTACATTTAAAAGAACCTGATGGTAATTGGCATACTAATGGATGGTTACGTGTCGGTGGTGTCTTATGTTTCACCACTTTACTAGGAGCCAGCAATGTTTTTAGAGTGGGAGCCTTTCTATAAACTACTCTTGGTTTATTATCCAACTGTTTTCCTAGAATGGGATCTTTCATCAGAATCTCCCAATGTTTGTAAATAATTTGTTTTATTAGGTGGTGGTTGGAATTGTACTGAGTTATGAATAGAGGGCATTTGTTAATTCCCTCGGCCTTCTCTGCTTGGGTGGTAGCAGTAAGGAAATATTTCTCTCTATCATCAAATTTAGCCCTACTGTACCCATTTTTAATGATGTATGTTGGGTAGTTTTTCTCGATAAAACGTTCTCGTAAAATGAGACTCTGAGACTCATAATCGGATATAGAGCTACAATTGCGGCGGACTCTTCTAAATTGCCCATAAGGCACATTTTGTTTCCAAGGATGGTAGTGGCAACTCTTGAAGTCCAAAAAGCTGTTGCAGTCAACCGTTTTAAAAAAGGTTTGTACTAGTTACCTTCCCATCAGTAAAACAAAGATTTAAATCTAAGTATACAATAGATTTATCATTGATGACACTCGTGAAGTTTATACCTCTATTGTTAGAATTTAGATGATCTATGAATAGATTAGCAGAGGACTGATCGCCCCTCCAAATAAATATGAGGTCATCTATAAATCTGCCATAGAATACCAGGTTCGCCCCAAAGACCGATTCATATATATATTGTTGTTCGAAGTAACCCATGAATAGGTTAGCGTAACTCTGGGCGAACCTGGTACCCATGGCAGTACCTCTTGTTTGTAGATAGAACTCATCCTGGAACACAAAATAATTGTGCTCCAGGATGAAAGTGATCAAGTCCAAAATAAAGACTCTTTGATTCTCAGGAAGGTACATATCACGTTCTAGGTAGTGGGATACTGCTAGCAGTCCCAACTCATGGGGATATTGGAATACAGCGCTTGGACATCACATGTTATCCATATCATTTCTGAAGAGATCTGCATTGGCTCTAGTTTCTTCAGGAGGTCTGTTGAGTCCCGAATATATGACTCGAGACCCAATACATACCTCTGCAGAAAGTAATCCACATAAGAAGATACATTGTCCATAAGGCTGCCTATCCCTGCTATTATGGGACGGCCTGGAGGACATTTACTGTCCTTATGTATCTTAGGAAGGTGGTAGTAAAAGGCCTGGTTAGGCTCATTGGGTACCAGGTAATCCTTTTCCTTTTTATAAAGTATCCCTTCCTTGAAAGCACCTTCTACAATATCTCTAAGGGTAGCTCTATATCTCGCGGTGGGATCCGAGTTAAGTTTTGTATAATAGGAGGTGTTAAATAAGATTTTTCTTGCTTCCACAAGATAATCATCTATATCTTGTAGGACCACCCCTCCGCCTTTGTCGGCCTGCCTAATGACGAGGGATTTGTTGTTTCTGAGGGTTAACAAGGCTCTTTTTTCATTGGCAAACAAATTCTCTTGTCTATTAATTATCTTTTTGGGAATTTTTTCGAAATCATCGCTGACCAATTGTCTAAATATTTCGATATGTGCATTATTAGTAAGCTGTGGTACAAAATTAGATTTGTTTCTAAACGATGTATGTAAATAGCCATCACATAATTGGTCTAATAAACTATCAGGCTCGTAGACAGCAACAGTTTGCTGTCTGAGTCTTGCTTCCATAGAATCAGTTAGGATTGGCCTCTGTGTGTTGTCCCTAAGCAATTTCTCAGCAAAAAACTTTTGCATAGACAATTTCTGTGTAAATTTATTTAGGTCTACGAAAAGTGAGAAAATATTATGTTTGATGGAGGGACTATAGGAAAGGCCTTTACCAAGAACCCGTATCTCATCATTTGTTAGTACATGAGATGAAAGGTTATAAATGCCTTTTTTCAAGGTCTGTAATCGTGTCTCTTTGAGGGCTGTACTTCGTCCTCTGCACCCTCGTTTCCGTGTAGTCTTTTGCCTTTTGGGGGGGCAGTTAAAGAGACCACAGGTTCTAGATAACTGGAAATTGTTTTCTGTTTCCAAGTGGATTGTCTGGGGCCTAACTCTAAAAAATTAGGAGAAGAATTGTTCGCAGAAGCTCCTGTTTGGTTCACGCTTTCAACATATGGGCTTAGGTTGGGAATATAATTTCGACTAGTGTCATTTACATAAGAGTGGCCATTATTATTAACCATTGGTCTATTAGTGGTCTGTGATCTGTTTGAAGAGTCACGATAATTAGAAGTGGACGTGTCTCTAAAATGTGGTGTACCTTGATTTCTAGAGGAGTGACCTCTCCAATCTCCATAATTCTAATTGGATGAAGGATGATTCGAATGTGTCAAGTTAGCCCGTGTTGAGTGGGAATGCTTATTGGCAATATATGTGGGTCTTTGTGAGTCGTAATGTGATCTATAATGGGGGCGTTCGTAATCATATCCATTATCGTTCTTTCGATCAGTATAATTAGAGTGTTGTTTGTTTGTCCACTCACTATAATAGTTGGGTCCCCCTCTTTCATGTTGTATAAATGACCTATGGGGATCTCTATTGTAATCATCATATGAATGGCCATATTCCCTATTATGATCATTGTAGGGCTGCCTATTTTCTCTATGGTGTGACTGATTCATACTTTTATTTCCACTCCTATCTTTATTTTTATTTCTAGAGTAGTTCACCACTGTCCAATCATTATTTTGGTCAGTTAGATACCCTAATCTAGGGGTCTGGGGGTAATTAGAATTTTCCTCAATTTCAATATTACTCACTAAAGAGGGTTCTGATGGATTTACTTTAGTATTTTGACCCTTACCCTTAGAGATATTGTAGAAGGTGCTTTCAAGGAAGGGATACTTTATAAAAAGGAAAAGGATTACCTGGTACCCAATGAGCCTAACCAGGCCTTTTACTACCACCTTCCTAAGATACATAAGGACAGTAAATGTCCTCCAGGCCGTCCCATAATAGCAGGGATAGGCAGCCTTACGGACAATGTATCTTCTTATGTGGATTACTTTCTGCAGAGGTATGTATTGGGTCTCCAGTCATATATTCGGGACTCAACAGACCTCCTGAAGAAACTAGAGCCAATGCAGATCTCTTCAGAAATGATATGGATAACATGTGATGTCCAAGCGCTGTATTCCAATATCCCCCATGAGTTGGGACTGCTAGCAGTATCCCACTACCTAGAACGTGATATGTACCTTCCTGAGAATCAAAGAGTCTTTATTTTGGACTTGATCACTTTCATCCTGGAGCACAATTATTTTGTGTTCCAGGATGAGTTCTATCTACAAACAAGAGGTACTGCCATGGGTACCAGGTTCGCCCCGAGCTACGCTAACCTATTCATGGGTTACTTTGAACAACAATATATATATGAATCGGTCTTTGGGGCGAACCTGGTATTCTATGGCAGATTTATAGATGACCTCATATTTATTTGGAGGGGCGATCAGTCCTCTGCTAATCTATTCATAGATCATCTAAATTCTAACAATAGAGGTATAAACTTCACGAGTGTCATCAATGATAAATCTATTGTATACTTAGATTTAAATCTTTGTTTTACTGATGGGAAGGTAACTAGTACCACCTTTTTTAAAACGGTTGACTGCAACAGCTTTTTGGACTTCAAGAGTTGCCACTACCATCCTTGGAAATAAAATGTGCCTTATGGGCAATTTAGAAGAGTCCGCCGCAATTGTATCTCTATATCCGATTATGAGTCTCAGAGTCTCATTTTACGAGAACGTTTTATCGAGAAAAACTACCCAACATACATCATTAAAAATGGGTACAGTAGGGCTAAATTTGATGATAGAGAGAAATATTTCCTTACTGCTACCACCCAAGCAGAGAAGGCCGAGGGAATTAACAAATGCCCTCTATTCATAACTCAGTACAATTCCAACCACCACCTAATAAAACAAATTATTTACAAACATTGGGAGATTCTGATGAAAGATCCCATTCTAGGAAAACAGTTGGATAATAAACCAAGAGTAGTTTATAGAAAGGCTCCCACTCTAAAAACATTGCTGGCTCCTAGTAAAGTGGTGAAACATAAGACACCACCGACACGTAACCATCCATTAGTATGCCAATTACCATCAGGTTCTTTTAAATGTAGGTCTAATAGATGCAAGATGTGTACATTTGTTAACAATAAACAAAAAACTTTTACATCTAGCATTACCCATAAATCATACACTATAACCGGGCATGTATCCTGTGCATCCAATTATGTTGTATATTTGTTGACATGCATTTGCGGAATGCAGTACGTGGGGCGCACTTGTAGGCGCCTTAGTACTAGGTGGGCTGAGCACCAACGTAATATGAGAAATAACTATAGACTTCACAGTGTCTCCAGACACTGTAACAATGCTCATAATGGTGACCTCAAATGCTTTTCCATCAATCCCATCGAACATATATCTAAGTCTCATTTATATAATCGTTTTTTCAGACTTAGGCAGAGGGAGACCTACTGGATCCATGTACTAAAGAGTATGCACCCTGACGGCCTGAATCTATGTATTGATTTGGCCGCCTTTCAGTGACTGGCTCCCTTGGGTCTCCCTTACTGAGTCTCGGTCTGATGGACTGAAGTCGATAGGTTTTTGTGTATATTTCCACCTATCATCATTTATCGGGACTGATCTTATATTATATAAAAAAAATAGTCCCCTTTTGGTAAACTTACACCTATATATGGGTAATATATATGCTAAAAAGGGCCTTATAAAGTCTCTCTCAACATATGAGCCATGATTATAGGACAGCGCTAGATAGGATATTAATCTCTATCTTCTATTTATATCATATTATGTATTATGTTGTGACTATGGCTTATCAATTAGTTATAGTTTGGGGGGAGTCCTATGTCATGTCGGGGTCCTTTGTTTATAATTTATATATATATAATATGTTTGTTTTTTACAATTTATATGTGATGCATGCTAGACCTTAATGGTCTGTTTCATTTGTGAGACTAGGACACGTGTTTAGCCTGAAAATACACATATTGTATAGTAACGTTTAATTGAAATTACGCAACTCTTCATCATTTGGTTGCATTGACGCTACTATATATATATATATATGAAGTGTGTCATGATTACCCAAAGTCGTTACACCAAGGATCAATGAAGTTGTGTAATTTTGTGATTAATTGTGTACATATTTTACTATTTTTATCAGAGTTGTTACATATATATCTTTTAATATTATGTTAAGATGAATTGTTACCACTTTTAATTTCAAATTTATCTGAAAGCCGCTGTGGCTTACGTCACACACACCCCCCCCCTAATAGGACGAATGTGAATGGTCACCAACCAATTCCGTGTTTGGCTTTATGATTGGACCCCTACAGGGGTGTGTGAGTGAGGTCAGCATTTGATAGGATGTTAAATACTATAAGTAGAGCAAGTTGTGAGATAGGCAGTATTAGCCTGATGAAACGACCCGTAGGTCGAGAAACGCGTTGCTGTATGCCAATTGTTTTTAACTAACTCAATAAATACGAGTTTTTTTATCCATATCACTCCTTGCTCTTCATTATCCTGATCCACTTTCCTGATTGGTTTGCTGACCTGCCGATCATACGTCAAGCCTTGCATTGGTTACTCCCTGAAGAGCTGTGACGCTCGATGCTGGTTCTCCTTGGCCGCTGAGTGGCTGAACGGACCCCGTGACCTGACGTCTCCACGCACTGCTGTGCACGTCTGTCGGGCGACTTGTAGTCCCGTCCCGCTCTACTAGGCATCCTTATATGCCGCTCTCCTTGTGAGTATACCCCATCACGGGCTGTCTCATTGTATACCTGATTCGGTTGTTACGATACTGTCCCATGAGGCGCCTCTCTCTTTCTCTCTAATAAAAACAATCAATTGTATATGGAATGAATATAAAATAAACATATAAGAAATTGATAAAAACTCTGTATGATAAATAATACAACGCAATCATTCATAATATACATTGATGAAACATATATATATATATATATATCTAGATACAAATAAATAATAGGATATAATAAAATGCTAAATAACAAATTACTAATCAAAAATGCACAGGTGATGAGGCTGAAATTAATTTTGAAAAGCTGCGAGATCAATATTCATATTGAGACCTAATGGATGTAGAGTCTGGAGTCTATAAATCCAGAAGGTCTCTCTCTGTCTGAGCCTATAAAATCGATTATAAAAGTCAGCTCTCGGGATGTGCTCAATTGGGGTTATTTGCAAACAATGTAAATTACCACTATGTTTAATATTACAGTGTCTGGGTACACTATGTGATTTGAAATTGGTTTTAATATTTCTAAAATGTTCTGACCATCTCACACTCAATCGTCTGCAAGTGCGCCCTACATATTGGTACCCACAAACGCAAGAAAGCAAATACATCACATAATTAGACGCACAAGTCATCCGACTACCCATTTTATAAATTTTTGAAGTCGTATTAGATTGAAAGGTGTCTACATTATGTGTTATGTGGTCACACATTTTACATTTTTTATGATTGCATTTAAAACTACCCTTTCTTTGTATTCTGCAAATATTTTTGTTAACCATATTATTGCTTAAATTAGTTAGGTTATTCTTATTTTTAACTATTTTGCTGGGTGCCAGAATCCTTTTTAAATTGGGTGCTCTTCTATAGACAATGGTAGGTTTTGAATCTAACAGTGGGCCCAATATAGGGTCCTTTAGTAAAATCTTCCAATGTTTCATAATACTCTTTTTAATCGTGTTATGATAAACATGGTCCGATTACTAAGGCTGTCCTGAGGTTGTGTATTGGCTCTCTTTTTCTCAAAATATTAATTTCTATCATCTTTTTTTTGCTCTTTCATATGCACTATTAATGATATATTCTGGATATTTTTTCTCTTTGAATCTGTCTTTAAGGATCTTACTCTGTGTCTCATAATCTTTTAAGCTACTACAGTTTCTGCGAACTCGCTTGAACTGCCCATATGGTACATTTCTTTTCCATAGGAGATGGTGATTGCTTCTAAAATCAAGGTAACTGTTGCAATCTACTTGCTTGAAATGGGTACTGGTAGATATCCTGCCATCAGCAAAACTTAACTCTAAGTCCAGAAACACAACAGTATTTGAATCTATTGTACTTGTGAACTTCAAGCCTTTGTTATTGCTGTTAAGATGTCTCACGAATTCCTCAGCTAGTAGCCTATCACCCCTCCACACGACCACCAAATCGTCTATATAACGGCCATAGTATACCAGGTTCGCCCCAAAAACAGAGTCATAAATATATTGTTGTTCAAAGGACCCCATAAAAAGATTTGCGTAACTTGGGGCGAACCTGGTACCCATGGCCGTCCCTTTCACCTGGAGGTAATACTCATCCTGATAGACAAAATAGTTGTGATGTAGAATAAATGATATTAATGACAAAATAAATTGTATATATATAATAGAGAAAGCAACTCCTCTGAGCAATTTAACCGTTTTAAATCTCACGATAATGATCAATGGTATAATGCTAAATCAAATCCTAAGGATCAGCAACCCCATATAAGACCATTATTAGGGGATGCTAATTTTGACTCCCCTCGAGATAGAAGAGATTATAGCTATATCGAGGCGAGCACTTCTAACAGGTTTCATGTTCTAAACAATTCGGAACCCCAAGAATATGACACCAGACATTCTGAAAGTAGTGAAGCCAGTAATATACCACAATCCACAACTTCACAGCAACATTTTTTAGACCAACGCCCCAGACAACCTATATGGAAACAAAAAAAGATTGCAAGCTATTTGGAGCCGGTAGTCAGCCTTACACCTTCATACAAAGGAAAAAGGCCTCACATAAACGAGGATGTAGAGGAAGAAACACAGCCCTCAAAAAGGCACGACTACAGGCCCTGAGTAGCGGAATCTTTAATTTGTCTTCCCACGTTCTGACCAACGATGAAATTAGGGTGTTAGGGAAGGGACTATCCTTTAGCCCTTCAAACTCACATAATATGTTTTCACTTTTTGTGGACCTTAACAGATTCACTCAAAAACTTTCTATGCAGAAATATTTTGCAGAAAATAAAATAAAAGATGACTGTAGTATGCCAATTTTGACAGAAAAAATGGACCCTAGGCTTAGCAATCAAATAATTCCGGTTTATGAACCCGAATCCTTACTTGATCAGTTATGTGAAGGTTTCGTTCATACATGTTTCAGAAATAAATCCAATTGTGTCCCTAAACTAACAAACAATGCTCATATAGAGATTTTCAAGCAATTAGTCAGTGATGAATTCAATCAGATACCCAAAGGCATCCACAGAAAAGGTAACCTCTTTCGGAATGAGAAATGTGCTTTAGAAACTTTAAGAAATGATAAATCCATTGTGATCAGACAAGCCGATAAAGGCGGAGGGATCGTCATTCAGGATCTCACTGACTATCTCTCAGAGGCAGATAGGATCCTGACTGACAAAAACTATTATATTAAAATGACCTTTGATCCTACCACCAAATATCTGGCGACCCTGAGAGATTTGGTTGAATGTGCTTTTAAAGAAGGAATTGTTACTAAAAAAGAAAAAGATTACCTTATCCCCATTGAACCAAATCGTGCATTCTATTACCATCTGCCAAAATTGCACAAAGATTCTAGATGTCCCCCTGGCCGCCCGATAATATCGGGAATAGGCAGCTTAACAGATAATGCTTCGTCTTATGTCGATTTCTTTTTACAAAAATATATAGTTGGTTTAGAGTCCTATATACGAGATTCTTCAGACCTAATTAACAAACTTGAACAGATTAATATCACACAGGATCTGATTTGGATCACGTGTGATGTCCAAGCTTTATATTCTAACATCTCACATAATCTTGGACGGTGGTCTCTGGTTTTCTGGAAACAGATATTTATCTACCAGATACTCAGAAACAATTTATTTTGTCATTAATATCATTTATTCTACATCACAACTATTTTGTCTATCAGGATGAGTATTACCTCCAGGTGAAAGGGACGGCCATGGGTACCAGGTTCGCCCCAAGTTACGCAAATCCTTTTATGGGGTCCTTTGAACAACAATATATTTATGACTCTATGGCCGTTATATAGACGATTTGGTGGTCGTGTGGAGGGGTGATAGGCTACTAGCTGAGGAATTCGTGAGACATCTTAACAGCAATAACAAAGGCTTGAAGGTCACAAGTACAATAGATTCAAATACTGTTGTGTTTCTGGACTTAGAGTTAAGTTTTGCTGATGGCAGGATATCTACCAGTACCCATTTCAAGCAAGTAGATTGCAACAGTTACCTTGATTTTAGAAGCAATCACCATCACCCATGGAAAAGAAATGTACCATATGGGCAGTTCAAGCGAGTTCGCAGAAACTGTAGTATCTTAACAGATTATGAGACACAGAGTAAGATCCTTAAAGACAGATTCAAAGAGAAAAAATATCCAGAATATATCATTAATAGTGCATATGAAAGAGCAAAAAAAGATGATAGAAATGAATATTTTGAGAAAAAGATAGCCAATACACAACCTCAGGACAGCCTTAGTAATCGGACCATGTTTATTACCGAATATAACTGTAATCATAACACGATTAAAAAGAGTATTATGAAACATTGGAAGATTTTACTAAAGGACCCTATATTGGGCCCACTGTTAGATTCAAAACCTACAATTGTCTATAGAAGAGCACCCAATTTAAAAAGGATTCTGGCACCCAGCAAAATAGTTAAAAATAAGAATAACCTAACTAATTTAAGCAATAATATGGTTAACAAAAATATTTGCAGAATACAAAGAAAAGGTAGTTTTAAATGCAATCATAAAAAATGTAAAATGTGTGACCACATAACACATAATGTAGACACCTTTCAATCTAATACGACTTCCAAAATTTATAAAATGGGTAGTCGGATGACTTGTGCGTCTAATTATGTGATTTATTTGCTTTCTTGCGTTTGTGGGTAGCAATACGTAGGGCGCACTTGCAGACGATTGAGTGTGAGATGGTCAGAACATTTTAGAAATATTAAAACCAATTTCAAATCACATAGTGTACCCAGACACTGTAATATTAAACATAGTGGTAATTTACATTGTTTGCAAATAACCCCAATTGAGCACATCCCGAGATCTGACTTTTATAATCGATTTTATAGGCTCAGACAGAGAGAGACCTTCTGGATTTATAGACTCCAGACTCTACATCCATTAGGTCTCAATATGAATATTGATCTCGCAGCTTTTCAAAATTAATTTCAGTCTCATCACCTGTGCATTTTTGATTAGTAATTTGTTATTTAGCATTTTATTATATCCTATTATTTATTTGTATCTATATATATATATATATATATATATATATATATATATATATATATATATATATATATGTTTCATCAATGTATATTATGAATGATTGCGTTGTATTATTTATCATACAGAGTTTTTATCAATTTCTTATATGTTTATTTTCTATTCATTCCATATACAATTGATTGTATTTATTAACAGTTGGAATTTATTATCAATGGATTTTGGGTCTATCTCAAAAGGAGCTCGATTTTTATTTACTAATATTTTATTGCTTATTTTTATTGGTTGAAAGTCATTATATTAATATTTACATGTTTGTATAAAAGTTACATATTTTTTGTACTGCATGAGCTTTTTTAGCTAGATCAAGTATTTCAGTTTGTTTATGAAATAGTATTGTTAACCAATATTTAGTCTGTATCTTGTAGATTATGGTTGTGCATATTTGAATAGATTCTATCAGTTGACTATCATAGGCCAATTGAATTTTAATATTACTAGGAAGGAATGTGAATGTAAGATCCATTAAGGGAATGTATATATATATATATATATATATGATTACCCAGTAGTCTATAGATTTGATGGTATTACCCAGTAGTCTATAGATTTGATGGTGTTATCTGAAGATTTAAAGTGCATTAATCTCCTAATGAAATATGAAATGTATTATAAACTATTATATATGAAAATGGAATTGTTTATTTAATAAGGCACTAAAATATTTTTGTTGGCTGTATTTTGTTAGATCTAAGTGTTAATGTGATTACCATGTCACTTTGTAGTTTAAGTGGCACGCAAACTTTCACTGTGCTCGTCAGTCAGCTGTGAATTGAGACGCAAGCTGTCTTGTTAGGGGTGTGTAAATTTTGGAGCGATAGGATTGGTTAGAGGAGGTTTTTAAGCAGCAGGCTTTTTAGAATATGTATTACAGCCTGATGAAACGGCTCTGTGTAGCCGAAAAACGCGTTGCTTTATTTTAAAACATTTTAATAAAATTGTTTTATCTTCACCCTGCTGGAGTTTGTTCTCCCCTCTTTCCATTTGTTGGACTGTGCAAGTGTTTGCAAACCGGAGCTTTAAACACTGTCTATCGCTACCTGATTTTTCCTCTGCAAGTGTACAGATTCCCGGCACACAAAGAGGAAGGTGTGTCACTACTCTGAGATCCTGATTGGCCATACGGAACACGGTCCGGCTCGAGGATTAGCTGCTGCCTTTTGTCTGTCTTCCGGGCGACGCTGAGGTCCCGGTCTGCTTTTTCAGGCACGCCACAGTGCCGCTTTGTTTGTGAGTATTGGTCCTCACCCTCCCTACATTTTGTCTGGGTATTAGCGTTATTACCCTATTGGCGCCTTCTTTTTTCCAACTACAGATTTCCACAAACGCTCTCTGCAGCTAACACTAGTGATGTCGCGAATAGGTCGCCGGCGAATAGTTCCCGGCGAACATAGCATGTTCACGTTCGCCTCGGCGGGCGAACATATGCGATGTTTGATCCGCCCCCTATTCGTCATCATTGAGTAAACTTTGACCCTGTACCTCACAGTCAGAAGACACATTACAGCCAATCAGCAGCAGACCCTCCCTCCCAGACCCTCCCATCTCCTGGACAGAATCCATTTTAGATTCATTTGGAAGCTGCATTCTTAGTGAGAGGAGGGACAGTGTAGCTGCTGCTGATTTAATAGGGAAATCGATAGCTAGGCTAGTGTATTCAGTGTCCACTACAGTCCTGACGGACTCATCTGATCTCTGCTGTAAGGACAGCACCCCAAAAAGCCCTTTTTAGGGCTAGAACATCAGTCTGCTTTTTTTTTTTTTTTTTCCTGTGTAATCTAATTGCAGTTGCCTGCCTGCCTGCCTGCCAGCGTGTGTGTCAGGCTCACAGCGTATACTGTGCCCACTTGCCCAGTGCCACCACTCATATCTGGTGTAACAGTAGTGTACATTTAAAAAAAAAACTTTTTTGACTGTGAAATAATAGCAGACAGCTGCCAGTACCCAAGATGGCCGCCAATAAGGCAGATGGGGAGGGTTAGAGAGCTGTTTTGGGGGGGATCAGGGAAGTTGGGGGCTAAGGGAGGATGCTACACCACAGCATATGTAAATATGCTTAAAAAAATTCAAAAAAATTTAAAAACCTTTTATTTTAGTACTGGCAGACTTTCTGCCACTACTTAAGATGGCGGGGACAATTGTGGGGTGGGGGAGGGAAGGGAGCTGTTTGGGAGGGATCAGGGGGTCTGATGTGTCAGGTGGGAGGCTGATCTCTACACTAAAGCTAAAATTAACCCTGCAAGCTCCCTACAAACTACCTAATTAACCCTTTCACTGCTAGCCATAATACACATGTGATGCTCAGCAGCATTTAGCGGCCTTCTAATTACCAGAAAGCAACACCAAAGTCATATATGTCTGCTATTTCTGAACAAAGGGGATCACAGAGAAGCTCACAGTATGAGAGGAGCCACAACCATGACAAGCAGAACTTGAACCGGAAGCCCAAGAAAGTTGTGTGGGCTAGTTCACCTGACCTCCCGGAGTGCCGTAGCCTGGAGCGGCGGATCAGACCGCAAAAGTATGCACAAAAAGAAAAAATAGGCAGGCACTACTCCAATCCAGTTTGTATTAAAAACAATGCTTTATTAACGTACCATTAAAAAACAGCACATGCAGACAGGCAGTGTAGGAGACTAAAAGTCTAACATGTTTCGCGCCTCCAGGTGCGCTTACTCATAGACAGAGAAGCATTTACAACCATTTGTGCCATAATTGCACAAGCTGTTTGTAAATAATTTCAGTGAGAAACCTAAAATTGCAAAAAAATTTAAGTTTTTTTTAAATTTGATAGCATTTGGCGGTGAAATGGTGGCATGAAATATACCAAAATGGGCCTAGATCAATACTTTGGGTTGTCTACTACACTACACTTAAGCTAAAATTAACTCTACAAGCTCCCTACTAGTGATGTTGCGAACTTAAAATTTTCCGTTCGCGAACGGCGAACGTGAACATCCGCAACTGTTCGCGAACGGACGAACCGCCATTGACTTCAATAGGCAGGCGAATTTTAAAACCCACAGGGACTCTTTCTGGCCATAATAGTGATGGAAAAGTTGTTTCCAGGGTACTAACACCTGTACTGTGGCATGCCGGAGGGGGATCCATGGCAAAACTCCCACATAAAATTACATAGTTGATGCAGAGTCTGGTTTTAATCCATAAAGGGCATAAATCACCTAACATTCCTAAATTGTTTGGAATAACGTGCTTTAAAACATCAGGTATGATGTTGTATCGATCAGGTAGTGTAAGGGTTACGCCCGCTTCACAGTGACAGACCAAACTCCCCGTTTAACGCACCGCAAACAACCGCAAACAGTCCATTTGCACAACCGCAAACTCCCCATTTGCACAAGGTTGGATACCAATCTAGCCATGTCCCGTTCCTTGTCCTCACTGATGTCATTGAAGGTCTCTTCCTCCACCCAGCCACGTACAACACCAAGTGTCCCCGAAAGGTGACAACAAGCCCCCTGGGACGCCTGCTGTGTTTGGTCTTCCACCTCCTCAAAGCCACCTTCCTCCTCTGACTCCTCTTCTTCAGACTCCTCTCTCTGCGTTGCCTCTCTCTGCGTTATTATAAGGTGTGTTAAGTAGTACTATTCTTATCAGTTTAATCCCTGTTATGTCCCCTATCAGGGGACATGTATATGGCATGGAGTTTTAGAATCGGGAGATGTAAAATGATGCTTGGTCGGTCCTCCTACTTCAAATTTGGGGCACTGCGCGTGCAATCGTGGCCGGACTTTTAGCCGACGGACATTTGGCAGACAGACATTTGGCCGACGGACATTTGGCCGAAACACAAGTGGCTGTCAGATAACAGTCCGGTCACGAGATAGATAGATTTGATAGATAGATACATAGATACATAGATTTTAGATAGATAGATCAATAGATGCAATAGATACATTTGATAGATACGATAGATAGATTTGATAGATAAATAGATAGATTTGATAGATATATAATTTCCCAGACAGAGAATTACAAGACGTGCGGTCTGGGACCCATGGTAAGGTTCCCAGAGGCAGTTGCGGTGCCAGGGGACGTGTATATGGCATGGATTTTAGGAACCGGGAGATGGAAAAAGATGCTTGGTCGCTCCTCCTACTTCAAATTTGGGGCACTGCGCATGCAATCTACTGTGCCACCAGATAGGAGTGGTGTGTTAAGTAGTACTATTCTGATCAGTTTAATCCCTGTTACGCCCCCTATCAGGGGACGTGTATATGGCATGGATTTTAGGAACCGGGAGATGGAAAAAGATGCTTGGTCAGTCCTCCCACTTCAAATTTGGGGCACTGCGCGTGCAATCGTGGCCGGACTTTTAGCTGACGGACATTTGGCAGACGGACATTTGGCCGACAGGCATTTGGCCGAAACACAAAACAGTCCGGCCACGAGATAGATAGATTTGATAGATAGATACATAGATTACATAGATAGATCAATAGTTGCAATATACATTTGATAGATACGATAGATAGATAGATTTGATAGATAAATAGATAGATTTGATAGATAGATAATTTCCCAGACAGAGAATTACAAGACGTGCGGTCTGGGACCCATGGTAAGGTTCCCAGAGGCAGTTGCGGCGCCAGGGGACGTGTATATGGCATGGATTTTAGGAACCGGGAGATGGAAAAAGATGCTTGGTCGGTCCTCCTACTTCACATTTGGGGCACTGCGCGTGCAATCTACTGTGCCACCAGATAAGAATGGTGTGTTAAGTAGTACTATTCTGATCAGTTTAATACCTGTTACGCCCCCTATCAGGGGACGTGTATATGGCATGGATTTTAGGAACCGGGAGATGGAAAAAGATGCTTGGTCGGTCCTCCCACTTCAAATTTGGGGCACTGCGCGTGCAATCGTGGCCGGACTTTTAGCTGACGGACATTTGGCAGACGGACATTTGGCCGATGGACATTTGGCTGAAACACAAAACAGCCCGGCCACGAGATAGATAGATTTGATAGATAGATACATAGATTACATAGATAGATCAATAGTTGCAATATACATTTGATAGATACGATAGATAGATAGATTTGATAGATAAATAGATAGATTTGATAGATAGATAGATAATTTCCCAGACAGAGAATTACAAGACGTGCGGTCTGGGACCCATGGTAAGGTTCCCAGATGCAGTTGCGGCACCAGGGGACTGTGTATATGGCATGGATTTTAGGAACCGGGAGATGGAAAAAGATGCTTGGTCGATCCTCCTACTTCACATTTGGGGCACTGCGCGTGCAATCTACTGTGCCACCAGATAAGAGTGGTGTGTTAAGTAGTACTATTCTGATCAGTTTAATACCTGTTACGCCCCCTATAAGGGGACGTGTATATGGCATGGATTTTAGGAACCGGGAGATGGAAAAAGATGCTTGGTCGGTCCTCCTACTTCAAATTTGGGGCATTGCGCGTGCAATCGTGGCCGGACTTTTAGCCGACGGACATTTGGCAGACGGACATTTGGCCAACGGACATTTGGCCGAAACACAAGTGGCTGTCACAAAACAGTCCGGCCACGAGATAGATAGATTTGAAAGATAGATACATAGATTAGATAGATAGATCAATAGATGCAATATACATGTGATAGATACGATAGATAGATAGAAAGATTTGATAGATAAATAGATAGATTTGATAGATAGATAATTTCCCAGACAGAGAATTACAAGACGTGCGGTCTAGGACCCATGGTAAGGTTCCCAGAGGCAGTTGCGGCGCAGGGGACGTGTATATGGCATGGATTTTAGGAACCGGGAGATGGAAAAAGATGCTTGGTCGGTCCTCCTACTTCAAATTTGGGGCACTGCGCGTGCAATCTAATGTGCCACCAGATAGGAGTTGTGTGTTAAGTAGTACTATTCCTATCAGTTTAATCCCTGTTACGTGCCTTTTTTTTGGTTTGGTTTTTGAAGCCACAGTGCAGCACCAGAGGCCAGAAAAATTTGGCATGTACACATGCCTGAAAAATCAGGTATTGTTGCAGCCGCTGCTGTAGCAGCGGCCAGAAAAATTGATGTTTGTTTCCCAGGCAGAAAGTGCCCGAAAACATTACGGCTTGAACCCTAGTTGGTGGCGGATAAGTCACGCAAGTCATCCGGCATTCGAAGATAAAATACAGCAGCGTGTGGACCATTTTTAGCCCAAGGCAGCTCATCTCATCAGGCCTTTTTTACTGGAATGTATCGCCCAATGTCAGTCCCTTCGGGATCCATCCCTCATTCATCTTAATAAAGGTGAGGTAATCTAGACTTTTTTGACCTAGGCGACTTCTCTTCTCAGTGACAATACCTCCTGCTGCACTGAAGGTCCTTTCTGACAGGACACTTGAAGCGGGGCAGGCCAGAAGTTCTATCACAAATTGGGATAGCTCAGGCCACAGGTCAAGCCTGCACACCCAGTAGTCAAGGGGTTCATCGCTTCTCAGAGTGTCCAGATCTGCAGTTAAGGCAGTTAAGGCGAAGTAGTCATTTCTTCCAACTGATGTGTAAATAACTCCTCTGACACATCAAGTGAAGCGGCTGTGGTGCTAGTGTTGGTGGTGGCGGCAGGCGGGCGAGTGGTAACTTGAGAGGTGCCCGAAGATAAGCTGGAGGAGGATGGTGGATCAAGGTTCGGAGCGGAAGCTATAGAAGATTGGGTGTCCTGAGTTAAAAAGTCAACTATGTCCTCCTCAGAACTTTTCGAGTTCATGGTATGTGGCCTTTGAACACTGGGCATTATTCTAGGGCCAAAGGGAATCACAGCACCACGACCACGACGGCACCTGCGGGGTGGCCTGCCTCTGCCTGTCATTTTTTTTAAAATGTACACTTACACTACTATTAAACAAGATATGAGTGGTGCCACTGGGCAAGTGGGCACAGTATACGCTGTGAGCCTGACACAAAAAAGCAGACTGATGTTTCACAGTCCAAAAAGTTTTTTTTGTTTTAAATGTACACTTACACTACTATTAAACAAGATATGAGTAGTGGCACTGGGCAAGTGGGCACAGTATACGCTGTGAGCCTGACACAAAAAAGCAGACTGATGTTTCACAGTCCGAAAAGTATTTTTTTTTTTTTAAATGTACACTTACACTACAATTAAACAAGATATGAGTGGTGGCACTGGGCAAGTGGACACAGTATACGCTGTGAGCCTGACACAAAAAAGCAGACTGATGTTTCACAGTCCAAAAATGTTTTATTTTTTTAAATGTACACTTACACTACTATTAAACAAGATATGAGTGGTGGCACTGGGCAAGTGGGCCCAGTATAAGCTGTGAGCCTGACACAAAAAAGCAGACTGATGTTTCACAGTCCAAAAAGTTTTTATTTTTATTTAAATGTACACTTACACTACTATTAAACAAGATATGAGTGTTGGCACTGGGCAAGTGGGCCCAGTATAAGCTGTGAGCCTGACACAAAAAAAGCAGACTGATGTTTCACAGTCCAAAAAGTTTTTTTTGTTTTAAATGTACACTTACACTACTATTAAACAAGATATGAGTGATGGCACTGGGCAAGTGGGCACAGTATACGCTGTGAGCCTGACACAAAAAAACAGACTGATGTTTCACAGTCCAAAAAGTTTTTTTTGTTTTTAAATGTACACTTACACTACTATTAAACAAGATATGAGTGGTGGCACTGGGCAAGTGGGCACAGTATACCCTGTGAGCCTGACACAAAAAAGCAGACTGATGTTTCACAGTCCAAAAAGTTTTTATTTTTTTAAATGTACACTTACACTACTATTAAACAAGATATGAGTGGTGGCACTGGGCAAGTGGGCCCAGTATAAGCTGTGAGCCTGACACAAAAAAGCAGACTGATGTTTCACAGTCCAAAAATTTTTTTTTGCTTTTAAATGTACACTTACACTACTATTAAACAAGATATGAGTGGTGGCACTGGGCAAGTGGGCCCAGTATAAGCTGTGAGCCTGACACAAAAAAGCAGACTGATGTTTCACAGTCCAAAAAGTTTTTATTTTTATTTAAATGTACACTTACACTACTATTAAACAAGATATGAGTGTTGGCACTGGGCAAGTGGGCCCAGTATAAGCTGTGAGCCTGACACAAAAAAAGCAGACTGATGTTTCACAGTCCAAAAAGTTTTTTTTGTTTTAAATGTACACTTACACTACTATTAAACAAGATATGAGTGATGGCACTGGGCAAGTGGGCACAGTATACGCTGTGAGCCTGACACAAAAAAACAGACTGATGTTTCACAGTCCAAAAAGTTTTTTTTGTTTTTAAATGTACACTTACACTACTATTAAACAAGATATGAGTGGTGGCACTGGGCAAGTGGGCACAGTATACCCTGTGAGCCTGACACAAAAAAGCAGACTGATGTTTCACAGTCCAAAAAGTTTTTATTTTTTTAAATGTACACTTACACTACTATTAAACAAGATATGAGTGGTGGCACTGGGCAAGTGGGCCCAGTATAAGCTGTGAGCCTGACACAAAAAAGCAGACTGATGTTTCACAGTCCAAAAATTTTTTTTTGCTTTTAAATGTACACTTACACTACTATTAAACAAGATATGAGTGGTGGCACTGGGCAAGTGGGCACAGTATACGCTGTGAGCCTGACACAAAAAAGCAGACTGATGTTTCACAGTCCAAAAAGTTTTTTGTTTTTTTTTAAATGTACACTTACACTACTATTAAAAAAGATATGAGTGGTGGCACTGGGCAAGTGGGCACAGTATACTCTGTGAGCCTGACACAAAAAAGCAGACTGATGTTTCACAGTCCAAAAAGTTTTTATTTTTTTAAATGTACACTTACACTACTATTAAACAAGATATGAGTGGTGGCACTGGGCAAGTGGGCCCAGTATAAGCTGTGAGCCTGACACAAAAAAGCAGACTGATGTTTCAAAGTCCAAAAAGTTTTTTTTTGTTTTTAAATGTACACTTACACTACTATTAAACAAGATATGAGTGGTGGCACTGAGCAAGTGGGCATAGTATACACTGAGAGCCTGGCACACACGCTGGCAGGCAGGCAACTGCAATTAGATTACACTAGCAGACTGATGTTTCACAGTCAAAAAAGTTTTGTTTTTTTAAAATTTACACTACTGTTACACCAGATATGAGTGGTGGCACTGGGCAAGTGGGCCTGGCACACACGCTGGCAGGCAGGCAACTGCAATTAGATTACACAAGCAGACTGATGTTTCACAGTTAAAAAGGTTTTTTTTTTTTTAAATTTACACTACTGTTACACCAGATATGAGTGGTGGCACTGGGCAAGTGGGCACAGTATATGCTGTGAGCCTGGCACACACGCTGGCAGGCAGGCAACTGCAATTAGATATACAAGCAGACTGATGTTTCACAGTCAAATTTTTTTTTTTTTAATTTACACTACTGTTACAACAGATATGAGTGGTGGCACTGGGCAAGTGGGCCTGGCACACATGCTGGCAGGCAGGCAACTGCAATTAGATTACACTAGCAGACTGATGTTTCACAGTCAAAAAAGGTGTTTTTTTTAAATTTACACTACTGTTACACCAGATATGAGTGGTGGCACTGGGCAAGTGGGCCTGGCACACACGCTGGCAGGCAGGCAACTGCAATTAGATTACACTAGCAGACTGATGTTTCACAGTTAAAAAAAGTTGTTTTTTTTTAAATTTACACTACTGTTACACCAGATATGAGTGGTGGCACTGGGCAAGTGGGCACAGTATACGCTGTGAGCCTGGCACACACGCTGGCAGGCAGGCAACAGCAATTAGATTACACAAGCAGACTGATGTTTCACAGTCAAAAGAGTTTTTTTTTTAAATTTACACTACTGTTACACCAGATATGAGTGGTGGCACTGGGCAAGTGGGCCTGGCACACATGCTGGCAGGCAGGCAACTGCAATTAGATTACACTAGCAGACTGATGTTTCACAGTCAAAAAAGTTTTTTTTTTTTTAAATTTACACTACTGTTACACCAGATATGAGTGGTGGCACTGGGCAAGTGGGCCTGGCACACACGCTGGCAGGCAGGCAACTGCAATTAGATTTCACAAGCAGACTGATTTTTCACAGTCAAAAAAGTTGTTTTTTTTAAATTTACACTACTGTTACACCAGATATGAGTGGTGGCACTGGGCAAGTGGGCCTGGCACACACGCTGGCAGGCAGGCAACTGCAATGAGATTACACAAGCAGACTGATGTTTCACAGTCAAAAAAGTTTTTTTTTTTTAATTTACACTACTATTACAACAGATATGAGTGGTGGCACTGGGCAAGTGGGCTGGCACACACGCTGGCAGGCAGGCAACTGCAATTAGATTACACTAGCAGACTGATGTTTCACAGTCAAAAAAGTTTTTTTTTTTAAATTTACACTACTGTTACACCAGATATGAGTGGTGGCACTGGGCAAGTGGGCCTGGCACACACGCTGGCAGGCAGGCAACTGCAATTAGATTACACTAGCAGACTGATGTTTCACAGTCAAAAAAGTTTTGTTTTTTAATTTACACTACTGTTACACCAGATATGAGTGGTGGCACTGGGCAAGTGGGCACAGTATACGCTGTGAGCCTGGCACACACACTGGCAGGCAGGCAACAGCAATTAGATTACACAAGCAGACTGATGTTTCACAGTCAAAAGAGTTTTTTTTTTTTTAATTTACACTACTGTTACACCAGATATGAGTGGTGGCACTGGGCAAGTGGGCCTGGCACACACGCTGGCAGGCAGGCAACTGCAATTAGATTACACAAGCAGACTGATGTTTCACAGTCAAAAAAGTTTTTTTTTTTAAATTTACACTACTGTTACACCAGATATGAGTGGTGGCACTGGGCAAGTGGGCCTGGCACACACGCTGGCAGGCAGGCAACTGCAATTAGATTTCACAAGCAGACTGATGTTTCACAGTCAAAAAAGTTTTGTTTTTTTAATTTACACTACTGTTACACCAGATATGAGTGGTGGCACTGGGCAAGTGGGCACAGTATACGCTGTGAGCCTGGCACACACACTGGCAGGCAGGCAACAGCAATTAGATTACACAAGCAGACTGATGTTTCACAGTCAAAAAAGTTTTTTTTTTTTAATTTACACTACTGTTACACCAGATATGAGTGGTGGCACTGGGCAAGTGGGCCTGGCACACACGCTGGCAGGCAGGCAACTGCAATGAGATTACACAAGCAGACTGATGTTTCACAGTCAAAAAAGTTTTGTTTTTTTAATTTACACTACTATTACAACAGATATGAGTGGTGGCACTGGGCAAGTGGGCCTGGCACACACGCTGGCAGGCAGGCAACTGCAATTAGATTACACTAGCAGACTGATGTTTCACAGTCAAAAAAGTTTTGTTTTTTTAAATTTACAGTACTGTTACACCAGATATGAGTGGTGGCACTGGGCAAGTGGGCACAGTATACGCTGTGAGCCTGGCACACACGCTGGCAGGCAGGCAACAGCAATTAGATTACACAAGCAGACTGATGTTTCACAGTCAAAAGAGTTTGTTTTTTTTAATTTACACTTCTGTTACACCAGATATGAGTGGTGGCACTGGGCAAGTGGGCCTGGCACACACGCTGGCAGGCAGGCAACTGCAATTAGATTACACTAGCAGACTGATGTTTCACAGTCAAAAAAGTTTTTTTTTTTTAAATTTACACTACTGTTACACCAGATATGAGTGGTGGCACTGGGCAAGTGGGCCTGGCACACACGCTGGCAGGCAGGCAACTGCAATTAGATTTCACAAGCAAACTGATTTTTCACAGTCAAAAAAGTTTTTTTTTTTTTAATTTACACTACTGTTACACCAGATATGAGTGGTGGCACTGGGCAAGTGGGCCTGGCACACACGCTGGCAGGCAGGCAACTGCAATGAGATTACACAAGCAGACTGATGTTTCACAGTCAAAAAAGTTTTGTTTTTTTAATTTACACTACTATTACAACAGATATGAGTGGTGGCACTGGGCAAGTGGGCCTGGCACACACGCTGGCAGGCAGGCAACTGCAATTAGATTACACTAGCAGACTGATGTTTCACAGTCAAAAAAGTTTTTTTTTTTTTAAATTTACAGTACTGTTACACCAGATATGAGTGGTGGCACTGGGCAAGTGGGCACAGTATACGCTGTGAGCCTGGCACACACGCTGGCAGGCAGGCAACAGCAATTAGATTACACTAGCAGACTGATGTTTCACAGTCAAAAAAGTTTTTTTTTTTTAAATTTACACTACTGTTACACCAGATATGAGTGGTGGCACTGGGCAAGTGGGCACAGTATACGCTGTGAGCCTGGCACACACGCTGGCAGGCAGGCAACAGCAATTAGATTACACTAGCAGACTGATGTTTCACAGTCAAAAAAGTTTTTTTTTTTAAATTTACACTACTGTTACACCAGATATGAGTGGTGGCACTGGGCAAGTGGGCCTGGCACACACGCTGGCAGGCAGGCAACTGCAATTAGATTACACAAGCAGACTGATGTTTCACAGTCAAAAAAGTTTTTTTTTTTAAATTTACACTACTGTTACACCAGATATGAGTGGTGGCACTGGGCAAGTGGGCCTGGCACACACGCTGGCAGGCAGGCAACTGCAATTAGATTTCACAAGCAGACTGATGTTTCACAGTCAAAAAAGTTTTGTTTTTTTAATTTACACTACTGTTACACCAGATATGAGTGGTGGCACTGGGCAAGTGGGCACAGTATACGCTGTGGGCCTGGCACACACGCTGGCAGGCAGGCAACTGCAATTAGATTACACAAGCAGACTGATGTTTCACAGTCAAAAAAGTTTTTTTTTTTTAATTTACACTACTGTTACACCAGATATGAGTGGTGGCACTGGGCAAGTGGGCCTGGCACACACGCTGGCAGGCAGGCAACTGCAATGAGATTACACAAGCAGACTGATGTTTCACAGTCAAAAAAGTTTTGTTTTTTTAATTTACACTACTATTACAACAGATATGAGTGGTGGCACTGGGCAAGTGGGCCTGGCACACACGCTGGCAGGCAGGCAACTGCAATTAGATTACACTAGCAGACTGATGTTTCACAGTCAAAAAAGTTTTTGTTTTTTTAAATTTACAGTACTGTTACACCAGATATGAGTGGTGGCACTGGGCAAGTGGGCACAGTATACGCTGTGAGCCTGGCACACACGCTGGCAGGCAGGCAACAGCAATTAGATTACACTAGCAGACTGATGTTTCACAGTCAAAAAAGTTTTTTTTTTTTTAAATTTACACTACTGTTACACCAGATATGAGTGGTGGCACTGGGCAAGTGGGCACAGTATACGCTGTGAGCCTGGCACACACGCTGGCAGGCAACAGCAATTAGATTACACTAGCAGACTGATGTTTCACAGTCAAAAAAGTTTTTTTTTTTTAAATTTACACTACTGTTACACCAGATATGAGTGGTGGCACTGGGCAAGTGGGCCTGGCACACACGCTGGCAGGCAGGCAACTGCAATTAGATTACACAAGCAGACTGATGTTTCACAGTCAAAAAAGTTTTTTTTTTTAAATTTACACTACTGTTACACCAGATATGAGTGGTGGCACTGGGCAAGTGGGCCTGGCACACACGCTGGCAGGCAGGCAACTGCAATTAGATTTCACAAGCAGACTGATGTTTCACAGTCAAAAAAGTTTTGTTTTTTTAATTTACACTACTGTTACACCAGATATGAGTGGTGGCACTGGGCAAGTGGGCACAGTATACGCTGTGAGCCTGGCACACACACTGGCAGGCAGGCAACAGCAATTAGATTACACAAGCAGACTGATGTTTCACAGTCAAAAGAGTTTTTTTTTTTTAATTTACACTTCTGTTACACCAGATATGAGTGGTGGCACTGGGCAAGTGGGCCTGGCACACACGCTGGCAGGCAGGCAACTGCAATTAGATTACACTAGCAGACTGATGTTTCACAGTCAAAAAAGTTTTTTTTTTTTAAATTTACACTACTGTTACACCAGATATGAGTGGTGGCACTGGGCAAGTGGGCCTGGCACACACGCTGGCAGGCAGGCAACTGCAATTAGATTTCACAAGCAAACTGATTTTTCACAGTCAAAAAAGTTTTTTTTTTTTTTAATTTACACTACTGTTACACCAGATATGAGTGGTGGCACTGGGCAAGTGGGCCTGGCACACACGCTGGCAGGCAGGCAACTGCAATGAGATTACACAAGCAGACTGATGTTTCACAGTCAAAAAAGTTTTGTTTTTTTAATTTACACTACTATTACAACAGATATGAGTGGTGGCACTGGGCAAGTGGGCCTGGCACACACGCTGGCAGGCAGGCAACTGCAATTAGATTACACTAGCAGACTGATGTTTCACAGTCAAAAAAGTTTTTTTTTTTTTAAATTTACACTACTGTTACACCAGATATGAGTGGTGGCACTGGGCAAGTGGGCACAGTATACGCTGTGAGCCTGGCACACACGCTGGCAGGCAGGCAACAGCAATTAGATTACACTAGCAGACTGATGTTTCACAGTCAAAAAAGTTTTTTTTTTTTTAAATTTACACTACTGTTACACCAGATATGAGTGGTGGCACTGGGCAAGTGGGCACAGTATACGCTGTGAGCCTGGCACACACGCTGGCAGGCAGGCAACAGCAATTAGATTACACTAGCAGACTGATGTTTCACAGTCAAAAAAGTTTTTTTTTTTTAAATTTACACTACTGTTACACCAGATATGAGTGGTGGCACTGGGCAAGTGGGCCTGGCACACACGCTGGCAGGCAGGCAACTGCAATTAGATTACACTAGCAGACTGATGTTTCACAGTCAAAAAAGTTTTGTTTTTTTAATTTACACTACTGTTACACCAGATATGAGTGGTGGCACTGGGCAAGTGGGCACAGTATACGCTGTGAGCCTGGCACACACACTGGCAGGCAGGCAACAGCAATTAGATTACACAAGCAGACTGATGTTTCACAGTCAAAAGAGTTTTTTTTTTTTTAATTTACACTACTGTTACACCAGATATGAGTGGTGGCACTGGGCAAGTGGGCCTGGCACACACGCTGGCAGGCAGGCAACTGCAATTAGATTACACAAGCAGACTGATGTTTCACAGTCAAAAAAGTTTTTTTTTTTAAATTTACACTACTGTTACACCAGATATGAGTGGTGGCACTGGGCAAGTGGGCCTGGCACACACGCTGGCAGGCAGGCAACTGCAATTAGATTTCACAAGCAGACTGATGTTTCACAGTCAAAAAAGTTTTGTTTTTTTAATTTACACTACTGTTACACCAGATATGAGTGGTGGCACTGGGCAAGTGGGCACAGTATACGCTGTGAGCCTGGCACACACACTGGCAGGCAGGCAACAGCAATTAGATTACACAAGCAGACTGATGTTTCACAGTCAAAAGAGTTTGTTTTTTTTAATTTACACTTCTGTTACACCAGATATGAGTGGTGGCACTGGGCAAGTGGGCCTGGCACACACGCTGGCAGGCAGGCAACTGCAATTAGATTACACTAGCAGACTGATGTTTCACAGTCAAAAAAGTTTTTTTTTTTTAAATTTACACTACTGTTACACCAGATATGAGTGGTGGCACTGGGCAAGTGGGCCTGGCACACACGCTGGCAGGCAGGCAACTGCAATTAGATTTCACAAGCAAACTGATTTTTCACAGTCAAAAAAGTTTTTTTTTTTTTTAATTTACACTACTGTTACACCAGATATGAGTGGTGGCACTGGGCAAGTGGGCCTGGCACACACGCTGGCAGGCAGGCAACTGCAATGAGATTACACAAGCAGACTGATGTTTCACAGTCAAAAAAAGTTTTGTTTTTTTAATTTACACTACTATTACAACAGATATGAGTGGTGGCACTGGGCAAGTGGGCCTGGCACACACGCTGGCAGGCAGGCAACTGCAATTAGATTACACTAGCAGACTGATGTTTCACAGTCAAAAAAGTTTTTTTTTTTTTAAATTTACAGTACTGTTACACCAGATATGAGTGGTGGCACTGGGCAAGTGGGCACAGTATACGCTGTGAGCCTGGCACACACGCTGGCAGGCAGGCAACAGCAATTAGATTACACTAGCAGACTGATGTTTCACAGTCAAAAAAGTTTTTTTTTTTTAAATTTACACTACTGTTACACCAGATATGAGTGGTGGCACTGGGCAAGTGGGCACAGTATACGCTGTGAGCCTGGCACACACGCTGGCAGGCAGGCAACAGCAATTAGATTACACTAGCAGACTGATGTTTCACAGTCAAAAAAGTTTTTTTTTTTAAATTTACACTACTGTTACACCAGATATGAGTGGTGGCACTGGGCAAGTGGGCCTGGCACACACGCTGGCAGGCAGGCAACTGCAATTAGATTACACAAGCAGACTGATGTTTCACAGTCAAAAAAGTTTTTTTTTTTAAATTTACACTACTGTTACACCAGATATGAGTGGTGGCACTGGGCAAGTGGGCCTGGCACACACGCTGGCAGGCAGGCAACTGCAATTAGATTTCACAAGCAGACTGATGTTTCACAGTCAAAAAAGTTTTGTTTTTTTAATTTACACTACTGTTACACCAGATATGAGTGGTGGCACTGGGCAAGTGGGCACAGTATACGCTGTGGGCCTGGCACACACGCTGGCAGGCAGGCAACTGCAATTAGATTACACAAGCAGACTGATGTTTCACAGTCAAAAAAGTTTTTTTTTTTTTAATTTACACTACTGTTACACCAGATATGAGTGGTGGCACTGGGCAAGTGGGCCTGGCACACACGCTGGCAGGCAGGCAACTGCAATGAGATTACACAAGCAGACTGATGTTTCACAGTCAAAAAAGTTTTGTTTTTTTAATTTACACTACTATTACAACAGATATGAGTGGTGGCACTGGGCAAGTGGGCCTGGCACACACGCTGGCAGGCAGGCAACTGCAATTAGATTACACTAGCAGACTGATGTTTCACAGTCAAAAAAGTTTTTTTTTTTTTAAATTTACAGTACTGTTACACCAGATATGAGTGGTGGCACTGGGCAAGTGGGCACAGTATACGCTGTGAGCCTGGCACACACGCTGGCAGGCAGGCAACAGCAATTAGATTACACTAGCAGACTGATGTTTCACAGTCAAAAAAGTTTTTTTTTTTTTAAATTTACACTACTGTTACACCAGATATGAGTGGTGGCACTGGGCAAGTGGGCACAGTATACGCTGTGAGCCTGGCACACACGCTGGCAGGCAGGCAACAGCAATTAGATTACACTAGCAGACTGATGTTTCACAGTCAAAAAAGTTTTTTTTTTTTAAATTTACACTACTGTTACACCAGATATGAGTGGTGGCACTGGGCAAGTGGGCCTGGCACACACGCTGGCAGGCAGGCAACTGCAATTAGATTACACAAGCAGACTGATGTTTCACAGTCAAAAAAGTTTTTTTTTTTAAATTTACACTACTGTTACACCAGATATGAGTGGTGGCACTGGGCAAGTGGGCCTGGCACACACGCTGGCAGGCAGGCAACTGCAATTAGATTTCACAAGCAGACTGATGTTTCACAGTCAAAAAAGTTTTGTTTTTTTAATTTACACTACTGTTACACCAGATATGAGTGGTGGCACTGGGCAAGTGGGCACAGTATACGCTGTGAGCCTGGCACACACACTGGCAGGCAGGCAACAGCAATTAGATTACACAAGCAGACTGATGTTTCACAGTCAAAAGAGTTTGTTTTTTTTAATTTACACTTCTGTTACACCAGATATGAGTGGTGGCACTGGGCAAGTGGGCCTGGCACACACGCTGGCAGGCAGGCAACTGCAATTAGATTACACTAGCAGACTGATGTTTCACAGTCAAAAAAGTTTTTTTTTTTTAAATTTACACTACTGTTACACCAGATATGAGTGGTGGCACTGGGCAAGTGGGCCTGGCACACACGCTGGCAGGCAGGCAACTGCAATTAGATTTCACAAGCAAACTGATTTTTCACAGTCAAAAAAGTTTTTTTTTTTTTTAATTTACACTACTGTTACACCAGATATGAGTGGTGGCACTGGGCAAGTGGGCCTGGCACACACGCTGGCAGGCAGGCAACTGCAATGAGATTACACAAGCAGACTGATGTTTCACAGTCAAAAAAGTTTTGTTTTTTTAATTTACACTACTATTACAACAGATATGAGTGGTGGCACTGGGCAAGTGGGCCTGGCACACACGCTGGCAGGCAGGCAACTGCAATTAGATTACACTAGCAGACTGATGTTTCACAGTCAAAAAAGTTTTTTTTTTTTAAAATTTACACTACTGTTACACCAGATATGAGTGGTGGCACTGGGCAAGTGGGCACAGTATACGCTGTGAGCCTGGCACACACGCTGGCAGGCAGGCAACAGCAATTAGATTACACTAGCAGACTGATGTTTCACAGTCAAAAAAGTTTTTTTTTTTTTTAAATTTACACTACTGTTACACCAGATATGAGTGGTGGCACTGGGCAAGTGGGCACAGTATACGCTGTGAGCCTGGCACACACGCTGGCAGGCAGGCAACAGCAATTAGATTACACTAGCAGACTGATGTTTCACAGTCAAAAAAGTTTTTTTTTTTTAAATTTACACTACTGTTACACCAGATATGAGTGGTGGCACTGGGCAAGTGGGCCTGGCACACACGCTGGCAGGCAGGCAACTGCAATTAGATTACACTAGCAGACTGATGTTTCACAGTCAAAAAAGTTTTGTTTTTTTAATTTACACTACTGTTACACCAGATATGAGTGGTGGCACTGGGCAAGTGGGCACAGTATACGCTGTGAGCCTGGCACACACACTGGCAGGCAGGCAACAGCAATTAGATTACACAAGCAGACTGATGTTTCACAGTCAAAAGAGTTTTTTTTTTAAATTTACACTACTGTTACACCAGATATGAGTGGTGGCACTGGGCAAGTGGGCCTGGCACACACGCTGGCAGGCAGGCAACTGCAATTAGATTACACTAGCAGACTGATGTTTCACAGTCAAAAAAGTTTTTTTTTTTTAAATTTACACTACTGTTACACCAGATATGAGTGGTGGCACTGGGCAAGTGGGCCTGGCACACACGCTGGCAGGCAGGCAACTGCAATTAGATTTCACAAGCAGACTGATTTTTCACAGTCAAAAAAGTTTTTTTTTTTTAAATTTACACTACTGTTACACAAGATATGAGTGGTGGCACTGGGCAAGTGGGCCTGGCACACACGCTGGCAGGCAGGCAACTGCAATGAGATTACACAAGCAGACTGATGTTTCACAGTCAAAAAAGTTTTGTTTTTTTTAATTTACACTACTATTACAACAGATATGAGTGGTGGCACTGGGCAAGTAGGCTGGCACACACGCTGGCAGGCAGGCAACTGCAATTAGATTACACTAGCAGACTGATGTTTCACAGTCAAAAAGGTTTTTTTTTTTTTAAATTTACACTACTGTTACACCAGATATAAGTGGTGGCACTGGGCAAGTGGGCCTGGCACACACGCTGGCAGGCAGGCAACTGCAATTAGATTACACTAGCAGACTGATGTTTCACAGTCAAAAATGTTTTTTTTTTTTAAATTTACACTACTGTTACACCAGATATGAGTGGTGGCACAGGGCAAGATGCTTGGCAGGCAAGCAACTGCAATTAGATTACACAGGAAAAATAAAATAAAAAATGATGTTCTAGCCCTAAAAAGGGCTTTTTGGGGTGCTGTCCTTACAGCAGAGATCAGATGAGTCCTTCAGGACTGTAGTGGACACTGAATACACTAGCCTAGCTATCAATTTCCCTATAAAATCACCAGCAGCTACACTGTCCCTCCTCTCACTAACAATGCAGCTTCCGAATGAATCTAAAATGGCTGCTGTCTAGGAGCTGGGAGGGAGGGTCTGCTGCTGATTGGCTGGAATGTGTCTGCAGACTGTGAGATACAGGGTCAAAGTTTACTCAATGATGACGAATAGGGGGCGGATCGAACATTGCATATGTTCCCCCGCCGTGGCGAATGCGAACATGCTATGTTCGCCGGGAACTATTCGCCGGTGAACTATTTGCGACATCACTACTCCCTACATGCTCCCTAATTAACCCCTTCACTGCTGGGCATAAAACACGTGTGGTGCGCAGTGGCATTTAGCAGCCTTCTAATTACCAAAAAGCAACGCCAAAGCCATATAAGTCTGCTATTTCTGAACAAAGGGGATCCCAGAGAAGCATTTACAACCATTTATGCCATAATTGCATAAGTTGTTTGTAAATAATTTCTGTGAGAAACCTAAAGTTTGTGAAAAAGTGAACAATTTTTTTTTATTTGATCGCATTTGGCGGTGAAATGGTGGCATGAAATATACCAAAATGGGCCTAGATCAATACTTTGGGTTGTCTGCTACACTACACTTAAGCTAAAATGAACTCTACAAGCTGCCTACATGCTCCCTAATTAACCCCTTCACTGCTGGGCATAAAACACGTGTGGTGCGCAGTGGCATTTAGCAGCCTTCTAATTACCAAAAAGCAACGCCAAAGCCATATAAATCTGCTATAATGGCATGTCTGGCACACAGTGTTGGGGCAAGGGTCCATCTGACCACTGATACCTGGTCTGCAAAGCATGGTCAGGGCAGGTATATCACCTACACTGCGCACTGTGAAGCGGGCGTAACCCTTACACTACCTAATCGATACAACATCATGCCTGATGTTTTAAAGCACGTTATTCCAAACAATTTAGGAATGTTAGGTGATTTATGCCCTTTATGGATTAAAACCAGACTCTGCATCAACTATGTAATTTTCCATTGGAGTTTTGCCATGGATCCCCCTCTGGCATGCCACAGTCCAGGTGTTAGTGCCCTTGAAACAACTTTTCCATCACTATTGTGGCCAGAAAGAGTCCCTGTGGGTTTTAAAATTCGCCTGCCTATTGAAGTCTATGGCGGTTCGCCCGGTTCGCCTGTTCGCGAACTTTTGAGGAAGTTCGCGTTCGCCATTCGCGAATCCAAATTTTTAGGTTCGCGACATCACTAGCTAACACGCATTAACCCTTGCTTGCTAATATTGCCATACACTCATCTGAAGTAAATACTATGGCAAAGTGATTTAATCTGTTGACAGAAAACATGGTATTGGTGGTCATTTGCAATTTACAACTAAGAAGGTAGCTTGTTTCTGTAATTGGACAGAACTGCATTCTGATTGGTTTCTCCTGTTGTCTCCATATCTATTAGCTCTGTTCTAGTAACACCTTAACACTGTATTCATACAGTAGTGACCCTCAGACCTATGAGCAGAACAAGGTTCATATAAGTGGTCCTGCTGTAATCAGGATACTAATACTGTGATCCGTTTACATATCCCTTACAGTCAAGGAGGCTGAAGACTTCATTGCCAGTGGCAAATAAATTACTTGAACCTTGTGTGGTAACAGGGGTGCTGGAGAAGCTGCGACGGAGGAAACAGATCTCCAAACTGACATACGATGTGTCTGCCAAAGACTTATCTGAACTAAGCATTGGAGAGCCAATCCGTATGAAGCCGCTCCCTGGTGACAGGACTGGTCGCTGGAGACTGGGTACCTGTGTTCAGAGGGTTGCTCCTCGCTCATATCTTGTGGATGTGGAAGGCAGTCTCTACCGCCACAACCGAGTGGACCTGCGAGTGGCAGAACATCTCACCACACAAGCCTATAAGCATCCGGCACTTGAGCATTCCGAGGCTCTCAATGCACCTAGTCCTACTGGACCACATAAGCAAGGCAGAGACAATACTGCTGTCATATCAGAAGGATACAATGAGGATGCCATAATGCAGCCTCTTATACCAGCAAGTTCTTCCGTGCCAAACACACCAGCAGGGAAAGAGGGCAGCTCCTTAACACCTTCTGGAGCTGAACAACTTCAACCAGGTAAAATCCCTGTGGCCTTGCATAGTGGTCAAGTTTCAAGACCACCAGATAGACTCAATCTGTAGTGTATCTACCAGTAATGTAGTATGTTATGTTTAAGACTGATCAGGATCTGTTTTAGGTAAATTGTTAGCAAATTTTGGATTGAATGTAAAAAGGGGAGATGTTATGTAGTTATTATGCAAATACTGTGACTCTGTTTGTTTATGGTAATATTGCATTGCCTTGCCTTATACTTCCTGTTTCCTGTTCCTACCTCTGACCTGGATGTAGTTCTTTAGTTCAATATGATTCCTCACACTAACAGCTTGTAGTGTCTTTATTTCTATACATGAAACACACACCTTGACTGCTAGTATCAGCAGTGATTTGACTACTTTTCATCTCAAGTAACTGTCACAGAGCAATGTTTTTCACACTTATAATTACCAGTAAAAAACCCCCACAAAGCAGTGATTTTACCCCAGTGGCAACATGTAACACAGATAGCAGTGTTTTACCCCCCTTATGACTGCCAGTTACACCTATAGCAGTATTTTACCCCCCTTATTACTGCCAGTTACACCTATAGCAGTGTTTTACCCCCCTTATTACTGCCAGTTAAACCTATAGCAGTGTTTTACCCCCCTTATGTCTGCCAGTAACACCTATAGCAGTGTTTTACCCCCCTTATGACTGCCAGTAACACCTATAGCAGTGTTTTACCCCCCTTATGACTGCCAGTAACACCTATAGCAGTGTTTTACCCCCTCTTATGACTGCCAGTAACACCTATAGCAGTGTTTTACCCCCCTTATAACTGCCAGTAAAACCTATAGCAGTGTTTTACCCCCCTTATGACTGCAAGTAAAACCTATAGCAGTGTTTTACCCCCCTTATGACTGCCAGTAAAACCTATAGCAGTGTTTTACCGCATTATGACTGCCAGTAACCCCTTCATGCTGTCTTGGTAGCAGGAGCAGGCTTCTTGGCCTGTTTAACCTTATTCCAGCCCTGCAAGGGTTTCCAGGTTGCTTTGGGCTGTGAAGCGTTATCTTGCTTTGCGGCAGCAGAGGTTGCAGCGGGTCCGCTCCTGAAGTTGCGAAAGGAGCGAAAATTAGCCTTGTTTTTGGCCTTAAACGGCCTATCTTGTGGAAGGGCATGGCCCTTTCCCCCAGGGATATCCGAAATAATTTCTTTCAGCTCTGGGCCGAATAGGGTATTCCCCTTAAAAGGAATATTTAACAGTTTCGTTTTGGACGACACATCCGCCGACCACGATTTGAGCCAAAGCGCTCTTCGCGCCATGATGGCAAAACCTGAGTTTTTTGCCGCTAACTTAGCTAATTGGAAAGCGGCATCAGTGATAAAAGAATTAGCCAGCTTTAGAGCATGAATTCTATCCATGACCTCGTCGTATGAAGTCTCCCTCTGGAGCGACTCCTCCAGGGCCTCAAACCAAAATGCCACTGCAGTAGTTACCGGAATAATGCAGGCAATTGGTTGAAGAAGAAAACCTTGCTGAACAAATATTTTCTTCAGCAATCCTTCCAATTTTTTATCCATAGGATCTTTGAAAGCACAACTGTCCTCTATTGGTATAGTTGTATGCTTAGCAAGTGTTGAAACAGCTCCCTCTACCTTAGGGACCGTCTGCCACGCGTCCCGCCTGGGGTCGTTTATGGGGAACATTTTCTTAAAGATAGGGGGGGGAACAAAGGGTACACCTGGTCTCTCCCACTCCCTAGTCACAATATCCGCCACCCTCTTTGGGATCGGAAATGCCTCAGTGTATACAGGGACCTCTAAAAACCTGTCCATTTTACACAATTTTTCTGGGACCACCATGGGGTCACAATCATCCAGCGTAGCTAAAACCTCCTTAAGCAGTACGCGGAGGTGTTCCAGCTTAAACTTAAACGCTAATGAATCTGACTCTGCCCGCTGAGAAACTTTTCCTTTATCAGAAATTTCTCCCTCAGACAGACCTTCCCTCACTGCTACTTCTGAGTTTTGTGAGGGTACTACAGATAAATCATCCAAAGCTTCTGATTGCTCATCCTCTGTATTTAAAACTGAGAAATCTCGCTTTTTTGGAAAAACTGGCAGTTTGGATAAAAATGCTGCAAGGGAATTATCCATTACTGCTGCTAATTGTTGTAAAGTAATAGGGGCCAATGCGCTAGAGGTACTAGGCATCGCTTGCGCGGGCGTAACTGGTGTAGACACATGGGGAGAGGAAGAAGGACTATCCTCATTACCTTCCGTTAAAGAATCATCTTGGGCTACATTTTTAAGTGTCACTGCATGGTCTTTAAAATGCTTAGATGCTTTAGCACACTTTATACACAAATGCAATGGGGGTACCGCCATGGCTTTTAAACATAATGAACAAGGTCTATCTGAAGACTCAGACATGTTTGACAGACTTAGACAGCACTAGAATACAGTAAAAATCACTTTTTGAAAAAACGTTACTGTGCCTTTAAATAATAAAAAGTACACACTTTTTTACCAAATCACCAAAAAATATCCGATCTTTATTAAATTTTTACCACATGATCCCAATGCTTTGAAATGATTGCACACAAATTTTCAAATCAATTAACCCCTTATTGCCCAAACCGGAGCAAATTGAAGTAAACTACCGGTTTAATACACTACAGCACGGTGCCACAGTCTTTGCTGTGGCCCTACCTTCCTTTTGGGTTATTTGTAGCAGAAAATAAGCCTCCCTGAAGTCCTCCTGCACTCTCAGGACTCTACACGTGAAGCTGCATGAAGCTGCCTTGCAAAAACAACTGCGCAACTGAGGCGCGAAAATGAGGCCCCCTCCCTCTTCATTCCGGAGTTATGGGGCCTTCCTGAGTCAGATTAGGTGTCTTACAATATGCCAGGCGTAAAAAAAAAACCAAAAGTGTTCTCCAACGTCTAAAACACTTGAACAAATATAAGATTACACTAATAAAGTAATCGATTTAGCCCATCACAGTGTCTACCAGTATTTAAGCCCTTAACTGAAGCCATCCTTCTATACTGCGTCTCAGAAAATGGCTTACCTTCCCACATGGGGATTTCTATCAGTCATCTAGCATTACCAGGTCTTGTTAGAAAAAAATGACTGAGCATACCTTAAGCAGTTAAGCCTGCAAACTGTTCCCCCCAACTGAAGTTCTCCAGTACTCAACAGTCCTGCGTGGGAACAGCAATGGATTTTAGTTACAACATGCTAAAATCTTTTTCCTCTCAGCAGAAATCTTCATCACTTTCTGCCTCAGAGTAAATAGTAGAAACCGGCACTATTTTAAAATAACAAACTCTTGACTGAAGAAATAAAAACTACAAATCTAACACCGCATACTCTTTACCCTCCCGTGGAGATGCTACTTGTTAGAGCGGCAAAGAGAATGACTGGGGGCGGAGCCTGAGGGGAGCTATATGGACAGCTTTGCTGTGTGCTCTCTTTGCCACTTCCTGTAGGGATTGAGAATATCCCACAAGTAAGGATGAATCCGTGGACTGGATACACCTAGTAAGAGAAAAAATGTTCTGTTATCAAATTTGCTTTGATTTCTTAGTACCTTTGTTGAAGGGTAAACCTAGGTATACTCATAGGCCCATATTTATCAAGCTCCATACGGAGCTTGTGGGCCCGTGTTTCTGGCGAGTCTTCAGACTCGCCAGAAACACAAGTTATGAAGCAGCGGGGTAAAGACCGCTGCTCCATAACCCTGTCCACCTGCTCTGAGCAGGGGGACAGGAATCGCCGGAAATCAACCCGATTGAGTACAATCGGGTTGATTGACACCTCCCTGCTGGCGGCCGATTGGCCGCGAGTCAGCAGGGGGCGGCGTTGCACCAGCAGCTCTTGTGAGCTGCTAGTGCAATGTTAAATGTGGAGAGCGTATTGCTCTCCGCATTTAGCGAGGTCTTGCGGACCTGATCCGCAATGTCGGATCAGGTCCGCAAGACCTTTGATAAATAGAGGCCATAGGATCTTAGGTGTGTGCAGCCTATGACAACAATGTATAACATGGCTATAACATTGTTGCAAACAATGACTAAAGATATGCGCCC